>NW_006770589.1:3468371-3486144 GCF_000442215.2 Lipotes vexillifer
GAACAAATCACTAAATTCTTTCTTAAAGACATAAGTACCACATTAAATGCTGATGAAGCTGTTGCAAGAGGGTGTGCATTACAGGTATGATTATTAGTCTTTTTTTAAATTTTAGAATGTATATTTTGCCAGAGATATGGTGATAGGCCTCAAAGAACTTTTTAATATTATCTTGTCCAACCAGTTATCAATAAGCTAAAATTAAATTGAAATTATTCCTGAAATATAAGGGTTGTGTCTGTCCCATTTGTTTTTAAACTATCATAGGACAGTATGTCTGTAATTATACTGAAAAAGCATTTATTTTATGAATTCTTATAATTATTCCTATTTAAAATTCTTTTTTTGAGATTTAAACATATTTTACATCAGTTTTTGTAAAGTCACAGGAGTGCTCTGACACTTTAAAATTTTAACTAGTTATTACCAAAAACCCAGAAAATTTTAAAATGTAACAATTTTATTATAAGAACTTTATTAAGCAGTTCAATCATGGTAACCTAGGATATGTTTGGTGTTTGTTGATTTAAATATGGTATACATCTTATTTTCAGTGTGCGATTCTCTCACCAGCATTTAAAGTGCGTGAATTTTCCATAACAGACCTTGTTCCCTATTCAATCACATTAAGATGGAAGACCTCTTTTGAAGATGGGACTGGGTAAGTTACTTCTAAAGCCTTGGTTAGAGCTTGTCATAAATAATCAATTGAACCTACTATTCTAAATTAGAGGAATTTATACTTCTTAAACTTGTCAAACACTTTAGAATACTATCTTAGAAACAAGGAGAATATGAAAATGATATATAATCTGTAAACCATTATGGCATATTTTTTAATTAGTATTTTATTATAAAAGTAAAACATTCTCATTTTCAAATAAAAATCACAGTATAGAAATATAAAAACTTAAAAATTTGCATTTGCCATACCCCAACTCCCTTAGCCCATTTTATTGAGGTAACTGACTATTGTTAACAGCTGGGTATATATCTATCCAGTCATTTTCTTTGAATATCCAAATAAAAGCATCACTTTTAAATCATACTTTATTATTAAATTTGCATTTCTGACTGTTGTGAGCTGCAAGTCTTTTCATGCTTTGACATTAACATTTCCTTTTCCATGAACTACCCAGGATATAAATTGTTTACTTTCCTACTAAAATAAAAATCTGTATTTCAAATATTATATTTGACTGCTTTTCAGAAGTATAGTTGGTATAATAAAATAAACCTGTATTTAGGTTTTGAAGTTGCTTTTAAGATTTTGTTCTGTGTTCTATACATCTGCACCCCCAAGAAACTGAAATTTTTGCACAAATTTCAAAAATATCGATAGAATTTGGTCCTCAGATGTGAGCAAAAATATCCTTATATATTGCTTTAAAATATACCTATTCTCAGGGCTTCCCTGGTGGTGCAGTGGTTGAGAGTCCGCCTGCCGATGCAGGGGACACGGGTTCGTGCCCCAATCTGAGAAGATCCCACATGCTGCAGAGCGGCTGGGCCCGTGAGCCATGGCCGATGAGCCTGTGAGTCCGGAGCCTGTGCCCCGCAACGGGAGAGGCCACAACAGTGAGAGGCCCATGTACCGCCAAAACAAACAAACAAACAAAATATACCTATTCTCAGATAATTTTTCTCAGTAGGATAGAATTGTCTGTTACTATGTCAGACATTCTAGAACTTTGAGCCCTAAACCTGTCAAAAGGCATGTTTATTTATAGCAAAACCAGTAATTCTTTTTCTTAACATTTGTGCACAGAGGTCTTTAAAATTGCTGCTTATCATGAATTAAAAATGAGATGGATTCTGTAATTAGGTTCATAGGCAACTTACTATTTGTTTTAAACTGTTTTCCCGCTCCATTTTAGGGAATGTGAAGTATTCTGTAAGAACCATCCTGCCCCATTCTCAAAAGTCATTACTTTCCACAAGAAAGAACCATTTGAACTAGAAGCATTTTATACTAATTTACATGAAGTGCCTTATCCAGATCCAAGAATTGGTAAGAGAACTCCAAAACTTTTTTTCATAAATTTTAGCCTCTTACAAATATGTTAATATTTGAATCAAGGAAACAAAGTAACATTTCAGCTAAGCCAGCACTGGATTTTTAAAGAAAGATAATCATACTTTCTTCTAAATGTGCACTTTTTAGTGCTCAGAGTTTATTTCTGGAATAACAGCAAGTTTGAATCTTTTAATTCATTTTGAAATGCGTATTTAAAATGCTCTGTAATTGACCTGAAAAGTTTGGGTGAGGGTTATTTTTTAATGGAAGAACTCTTTAATCGGTAAACTGAAATTGTGCTGCCAGACTGACTACATATTCTGATTTTAAACTTATGTTCACTGGCAACAACTAGAATCCAGTTATTCATTGGATTAATACAAAAGTGGAAATAGGAGACTGTAATATCCATTTTAGCTGAGTAATCTTTTAGAAGATATAAAACAAAGTATGATTTACATCATTTAAAAGAGAAGGAATATTAAAAATTTTTCTATATGTGCTACTTTTATTGATAGACTAAAAAAGGAGACAATATTAATTTTTCATGTACATTTATTTAAAGCAGTAGAAGTACATTATTGAAAATGGTATTAGTTTTCAAGGGCTTCTGGAACAAAGTACCACAAACTAGGTGGTTTCAACAATAGAAATTTATCATCTCACAGTTCTGGAGTCTAGAAGTTCAAAATTAAGTTGTTGGCAGGATTGGTTCCTTCTGAGGGCTGTGAGGGAAGGATCCATTCCAGGTGTTTGTTCTTGGTTCATAAATGGCTGTCTTCATGTTCACATGATGTTCTCCTTGTGTATGTATCTGTCTCCAAATGAGGATGCCAAGTCATTGGATTAGAACCCACCTGATGACCTCACTTTAACTTGATTACCTGTAAAGACCCTATCTCCAGATAAGGTCATCTTCTGAGGTTACTGGAGAGTAGGGCTTCAACATATGAATTGGGGCCAGAGGGAGGTCACAATTCAACCTCTAATATAGGTCAGCCAGATTTTTTATATACAGTTTTTCTGCCTGGTAGTGTCTGTTTACTATGGATAACATTATATATTTGAGATTTTTTTTTTCTGAAAAATAAAACATCAGATTTCTTAAAGTGAAAAATTAGTGTGACCTCAGTAGGTAGTAGTGACTGGATAACTTAGCAAGTTTGCTATAGGAAAAATCCAGAAAAAATTTCAAATTGCTTTATTTATGAATTACCAAGATGATTATGATTTGCAGAGTTTACAGCAAAAAGGTAATATCTATTTGGTTTTCAAACTCAGAAATTGTGTTATTTTGGTTTTAGTGTAGCAACATTGTAAAACTTAAAAGTGATATTGCCTTCAGTCAGATTGTCCTTGGTTAAGATCCCAACTCTCCTTTTTCCTATTGTTGATGATTTTGGGCAGGTTGCTTAACCTGTCTGAGTTTTTATACCAGGTTTATTAGTATATTAAAAAGGTAATCTGGGGGAAATACATGTCCCACAGAAATTAATCAGCATATGATAATTTATGATTTTCTTTTGCCAGCGTCGGAAAGATGATAGTAACACTGTTGAATGAATGAATTGAATGAGTTAATCTGAGGCCCATGTACTGATCAAAGCTCTTTTTTCCTTAAGGGAGCTTCACTATTCAGAATGTTTTCCCACAGTCTGATGGTGATAGTTCCAAAGTTAAGGTTAAAGTTCGTATTAACATCCATGGAATCTTCAGTGTGGCTAGTGCATCAGTAATTGAGAAGCAGAATATAGAAGGGGATCACAGTGATGTTCCTATGGAGACAGAAACTTCTTTTAAGAATGAAAGCAAAGATGATGTGGTATGTAGAAATTCTGTTTCAAAAAGGTTCCTCTAATATATGCAGTATCTTAATTCTACCTGGTACTTTTAATAGTTGAAAATATTAATATCTGAGGTTTTGCTCTGAAGTTCTGCTATAGGAGTAAGTATATAAACTTTTAAAAATAAAATCATTAAAGAATAATTCTATTTTAAATGCTCTACATCTTTTCACATTGTAACATGCTTTTTGGAGGTTTGTGTATTTTTCGTAGCATTATATGGAAAATATGCATATGTGTGTCTGGAGTCATCTTTCATAAATTCTTTATTTCTATTAAAAGCTATAGCTAGCTTTTTAGCTTACACATAAATCCAATTCAGAATGATAAATTCTGAACTGTATACATATGTGTTTTTTTGTTTTTTTTTGGTT
Organism: Lipotes vexillifer; assembly: GCF_000442215.2. Lineage (NCBI taxonomy): Eukaryota > Metazoa > Chordata > Mammalia > Artiodactyla > Lipotidae > Lipotes > Lipotes vexillifer. The sequence continues at coordinate 3,472,607 of NW_006770589.1, forward strand.
TTTTTTTTGCGGTATGTGGGCCTCTCACTGTTGTGGCCTCTCCCGTTGCGGAGCACAGGCTCCGGATATGCAGGGCTCACAGGCCCAGCCGCTCCGCGGCATGTGGGATCTTCCCGGACCGGGGCACGAACCCATGTCCCCTGCATCAGCAGGCGCACTCCCAACCACTGCGCCACCAGGGAAGCCCTACATATGTGTTTTTAGATTGAGAATACATGCTTAATAAAGAAATTTTCAGAGCTTAGGAGATATCTGTGGCAGTTGAGCAGAAGAATGTGCTATACATTCAGTAACATTCAGTATACATTCAGTAACATTAAAACAAAAACAGATTTTTGACAGTTTCTTTATGAAAGAGTTATATGACTCTAACATTGTACTTACTCTTGGCATACTATGAATGAAGGAATCTTAGGAGAAAGTTATTATATTCCATTACATAAAGTTTTCGTCTTTTTATGTATACTATTTGTAAGTTATTTTAATGGCTTTTGTTGGATTTTTTTCAAATCATAATTGGAGGTCTGCCCTAGATTTTTCATATATTTATGCATGTTAAGAATGGATTTTAAGATTTTAAATTTCAAGGCAGTTTCTCCCTTTTGTGAAAGTTGTCTTTTTGTCTGTTTTTACTAACAGCTACTATAAAATCTTTTCTTCCAGATTGATGAGAATTCTACCACTACTCCTTAAAGTACTTTGTTTAAGGACCATGGCATTTTCTTTCATTCTTCTTCCCATGTGTTATTTTCCTATTACATCCTCCCTTCCTTGAATTGAGGAGAAGGAAATACTGTCCTAATATGTTAGTGAAGATACAGTCAATTTTTCATAAATAAACATAAGAGTAATAGGTGAAAAGTTAATTTTCCTAATTGTAGTTCACAACAATGTATGGCAGACATTTAATCCATTTCAGATTTTTTTTTTTGCTAAAATTGAAAGCATTCTGGTATGCCTTTTATTTTGTTTTTAACATCTTTATTGGAGTATAATTGCTTTACAATGGTGTGTTAGTTTCTGTTTTAGAGTGAGTTCTTTTAAAGCTATTTCACTTTCTTCACCTCTTTATCTTCAAAGTCTCTGTGTAATGTTTTAGACCTTTAGTTTTCTGTGTAATGTTAGTGAATCCTGGGCACTAAAAACAAGGAGAGTATGGCACCCATTTTCTACCTCTTCTGGCATTTCTTATTTGCTGCTTCTGTTTGTCTGTGGGCTTGAAATCCAGTTAGCCAGTCCTTTAGGATGATCTCTTGAATGTGGACTGAAAAAACTCACTTGTGAATAAAATGTATGAATTTATAACATCTGCTTTGGCCATTCATAGATTGATTTGCTAACAAGAGTGTTTTTGGCTTACTAGAACCCAGGTAGTTGGTGTTCCATATAAGGTATTTCTTCTTCTTAAGTGAGATGTTCCTGAGTATTTCTTTTATAATTTATATAATCAAGAGCCAAAAAAAATGTAACTAACGTTATGGATCATATACTTAGCATTGTTGGTGAGCACATTCACATATATTAATCTCCTTTTAAATCCCTACCTTAGCTGATACAATAGGTGTTGAATAAATTGTAGTTTATTTCCTTATTCTTGCTAATAATGTAAATTATTTCCTTATCGTTGCTTTTAATATAAGGGGTGATGTTGAGTATCCTACTGTGTAGAAAACATCCTATATACTGTATTGCTTAATGGTTCTCTCTAGGACTTTTCTCTTTAATTCTGTATCCAGAAGTTTAAAAGCTTAAGGCTTGGGCTTCCCTGGTGGCACAGTGGTTGAGAGTCCGCTTGCCAATGCAGGGGACACAGGTTCGTGCCCTGGTCCGGGAAGATCCCACATGCTGTGGAGTGGCTGGGCCCATGAGCCATGGCCGATGAGCCTGCACGTCCAGACCCTGTGCTCCGCAACGGGAGAGCCCACAACAGTGAGAGGCCCGTGTACTGAAAAAAAAAAAAAAAAAAAAAAAAAAACACAAAGAAAAGCAGTCTCTCCCTTCCCCCCTCCCAAAATGTGAACAAATTCAGAGTAGACTCTGGAAGCTAATTGTTTTAAGCTTTACAGCAGAAGGTAAGAGGATAATAAGTTCTTTTTTACTGTTCCCTAGTTGCTGACATTGCTGGCTCTGAGGTCATTGAAACCCAGACATATATCAGTGAGCAACAGTAGGAATTCTTTGTCTTTCTTTTTTTGTCTTTGTCTTTCTTTGCATGAGAGTCAATTTATGAGAGATTATTTTATGGGCCTCATTTTTCCATTAAAAATTAAGATGGCTTCGATTTTCCTGAAAAACCATAACATAGATTGCCAACTTTTCTTCAGTACAGTATAAGGATGTCTCAGAAAATGGACACTTTTCTTCTATTAATATCTGGACATATTAGGAAGGTATTACAACTTAGGCTTCATGGCACAGTGAAGGATCAGAGAGACTATTGTACTAATGTACCACAATTTATTCCCCAGTTGTTGACAATTTGGGTTGTTTATCTTTCTATTTTTTAATTCAGAACATCTGATTACTTACATGTACCAGGTACTGTTCCAGGCACTGAGGATACAATGGTAATAAGCAAGATAAAGAAGGTCCCCACCCATCTGTAACTTACATTCTAATGGAAGAGGATAGGCTAGAAGCAACAAGATACCATATAAATATAAAGGAAATTAACAGTAGGGGATGCATAGTGGAAATTAAGTGATGAGGAAAGCCACCTGTGAGGAAGGAAAAGGAACGCTAGCCTGAAAGATGAAAAGGCAGTTTGAGAGTAAGGAGCAGGTAGGTAGTTGTCCAGACAGAATAACAAAGGCCCTGACGGCAGGATATCCTTTTTTATTGTTACAGATACTAAGGTGGCTGATAATATAAAATACAGAAAAGGGGAGAGTGACAAAAAAAAAAGAAATTGAGAAGGTAGATCAAGGGACAGATTAGATAATTATTCTGGATTTTATTCTTAAGTGCTTTTTCATTTATTCAGCGAATAACTAGAAGTACCTAAATTGTGTGTTTGGATATAGCAGTGAATAGAAAGACAGTCTCAGCCCTCGTGGTGTTTAAAATCAATTAGAGAAGCCAAAGTCTAGAGGCACGTCCATTAACTTACCCACTAGTGATAATATTCCTATGAACTTTCTTAAAATTATTTTAAGAGACTAACAAATTACTCTCATATCAATTGTAAGATGTACAGTTTTCCACTTAATGTATCTGAAATTGGGATGGGTCATGCAAATGACAATATCTTATATTCACTGTTGCCTATGGCAGTAATCATGAGAAGTTATCATCATCTGTCTGTACATGTGTGAACTTGGTTGTTATTCCTAATGGCATGAGCAGGCAATTGCAACCCCTTGACATTAAACAACTTAAGGACCATTCAAGGAAGGAATATCAGTCCTGGTTGTTGTCCGAAAATAATCTATTGACTCCTTCTGGTAAGATAGAGAAAAAAACATCATAAAACTTGTAGAATAGGGGACTTGCTTTGGCGGTCCAGTGGTTAAGACTCCACTGCAGGGGGCACGGGTTCAATCCCTGGTCGGGGAACTAAGATCCCACCTGCCACATGGCGCGGCCAAAAAAAAAAAAAACAAAACTTGTAGATGTGTTAGTGGCTTATAAGAAAACATTAGAGACCATACTGGAGCAATTTTTAAACAAGTGGCTGGGTCACTAGTGCTCTTGATGGCACAGAGAACAATATTGTGTAGAAAAATTCAGACATCAACAACTTAAGTGATTTAGAAGAGTTGGATTCTTAATGTGAAGTAGTTTTAGAAATACCTTAACCATATTATTTGGTCCATTTCTTTTAGAGATATGAATATATACACAATAGAAGAGCTCTTTCAATAAGTTGAAAATAAAAATGCTAAGTGATAAAGTATTTTGGCCTTAATTGGCAGCATTGTTTTCTTAGTATTACATGAAATAGAGTTATTAATGTATTTGTGTCTTTCTGCATTACCCCACTCACCACTATAACACATTTTCCACCACTTTTCCATCATAGGGTTGGGAAAATTGTAGAGTTGGAAGGTGGTAGGGCAGGGAGGACGGGGGGTGGAATTTCAGTAGCTGACCTTTTAATTACGAAGAACAGTGGTGTAAATTATCTTCTAACTTGTTTTTCTCTTTGGCACATTTATTCAAGATAGCCTTCTGGACATGATATGTATACTTAACTCCATATATATATATATATATATATATATATATATATATATATAAATATATGAAGACCTAAATTATCCTGATTCCTGAATTCCAAGCTTTCTCCTTTTTAGGAGGACGGTGGTGGGTAAGATTAAGAAAGACCAGAAAAACTTAATACTTTTGATTGTTTGCCAAGTGGAGAGTCCATCTTGGCAATCTTATGGGTTGAAAATTTGTCTTTTAGACATTAAAAAAAAATTAAAAGTTTACACTGTAATAATTCAGAGACATCTCCTTAGACAGTTTTGATACATTTTGTTTGAGTATTTTCCTACATTTAAGAAATGTAATTGAATTTATATGTAATACTTAAATTTTGTATCTTTTTCTCTTTATTTTCCCACATTAAGTTCTTTATAAACATTTTTCATGTCAAGTTTAATGCTCTCTTTTTTGTGAATCTTCGTTAGTGAATTTGACTTGAGAACAATTTTCCATTTAGTTTGCAGTTATTTGGCCACAGGTGAATGAAACAAGATTTATTCACATAGCATCAAATAGATCTTTTCATTTTACTTACTACCTGTTAATCTAGTTATTTATAGTTACTCTCAAAAACAGCTTCTACTTCACTGTGTTCACATATTTGAAAACAGGCTTGAACTGTAAGATGCTGTTCATTACCAAACAAATAGAAAAAAGAAAGAAAGAAAAAGACTACAGATATTGTCAATTACATATTTTCTTTGCAGGATAAAATGCAGGTTGACCAGGAAGAAGAGGGTCATCAAAAATGTCATGCTGAACACACTCCAGAAGAAGAAATTGATCATACAGGAACCAAAACAAAGGTTTGTTATACTATTACTGGGGTTGTGTCTTTTTGAGATTGATATTTTGAGTTAATACATTTGCTGGGTAATGCATGCTTTTAATACACCTGGTGTTTTAAATTTCGTATTATGAAAGTATAGAACCAGAGTAAATACACTTCAGTGATTCACTATAAAAGATTTTTAAAAGAATGAACTCTAATATGAGTAAAATTATTTTTTTGGCGGGAAAAAAAGATGTTTTTCATTAATTTTTTTTCTCACTAAAAATCAGGTAATCTCAGAAAATAGAAACCAGAATAGGACAAATGAAGAAAACTTAAATTAGCAATAATGCTGCATCTGAATATTAACCACTCTAAGCATTTTGCTGCATATCATAAAGCATGTTTTTTGTGCAAAATAATATTTTGGAAGTAAAATTTTAAAGGATAAATGACTCTATTATTAAGAGTCATTATTTTATTAAGAAAATGATTGCTGATAGAAGAGAAGGGAGAAACACCCTGCCCCAGTCACCCACATGAATGTGGCTACAGCTCTAAACTATCATCTTTGACAGATTTTTCTAACCTGAACAGAATTTAATCTGTGATGGTTAGCTGTATAGATTTTTTCCAAAGGCTATAAAGATTCAGTTATAAATCCTAGTTGCTCAGGTAATATAAAACCTGAAACTCATTTTTCTAAATTTTTTATTTTATTCAATACGTTTGCCTTTACTTATTCAACAGCTCTATTGAGATATAATTTACATACCATGCAATTCTCCCATTTAAAAGTACAATTCAAAGGTTTTTAATATACTCACAGTTATGCAATCATTATCACAATTTTACGTTTTCATCACTCCAAAAAGAAGCCCTGTACCCATTAGCAGTAACTCTTTATTTTCCCCCCAGCCCTCCCCTTGCCAGCTCTAGGCACCCACTAATCTTTTTGTCTCATTGACTTGCCTGTTCTGGACATTTCATATAAAAACAGTCATACAATATGTAGTCCTTTAATGACTGGCTTCTTTCACTAAGCATGTTTTCAAGGTTCATCCAGGTTGTAGGATATATCAGTACTTCATTCCTTTTTATGGCTGAGTAATGTATCACACGGATGCATACCACATGTATTCATTCATCAGCTGATGGACACTTAGATTGTTTCTACTTTTTGACTATTACGAATAATGCTATTATGAACATATACAGGTTTTGTATGGATAGATATTTTCATTTTTCTTGGGCGTGTACCTAGGAATGGAATTGCTGGGTCATATGGTATCTCTGTATTTAACAATTTGAGGAACTGCCCAGCTGTTTTCCAAATTGGCTGCAATATTTTACTATGTTGTCAAAAATGTATGAGGGTTTCCATTTCTCTATATCCTCACCAACTCTTTTTTTTTTTTTTTAAATTATAGTCATCCTAGTGGGTATGAAATAGCATCTCATTGTGGTTTTTATTTATTTTTGGCTGGGTTGGGTCTTGATTGCGGTGCGCGGGCTTCTCATTGTGGTGGCTTCTCTTGTTGCAGAGCATGGGCTCTAGGCATGCAGGCTTCAGTAGTTGTGGCATGTGGGCTCTAGAGTGCAGGCTCAGTAGTTGTGGCGCACGGGCTTAGTTGCTCCACTTCATGTGGGATCTTCCCGGACCGGGGCTCGAACCCATGTCCCCTGCATTGGCAGGCGGATTCTTAACCACTGTGCCACCAGGGAAGCCCTCATTGTGGTTTTAATTTGCATTTCCAGCACAATATTTAGTGTATACAGGGTGTAAAATACTATCAATATTAAAATAATGTTTTTAATTAAAGTATAGTAGATAATAGTTTTGTTTGATTTTACTTTGTTTCATCAGAAATCAGTCTCTTAAATATATTTTTAAGCTAGTTTTAGAAATTTATACTTTTCTTGCATTTCTTTTGCAGTCTGTACCCTCAGATAAACAAGAGCGATTAAACCAGACCATTAAAAAAGGAAGAGTCAAGAGTATTGATCTACCTATCCAGAGTAGCCTGTGTAGGCAATTGGGCCAAGATCTTCTCAACATCTACATTGAAAATGAGGTATATAAATCGGAATTGATGTTGAAATAGGTGGTAGTGTGTTCTGAAAGTTTTGTAGAAGTAAATGATTATCCCTCAAATTTGTGGAGCTAGGCTATAACTCATAAGGAATTATTAAATAGATTATTGAACTATTTTATTTTGGACAAAATGCTGAGCTGTATTTGTGTCATGTACAGTGTAACTTTCACCTTAGTTACATGAAAAACATGGATTGTCTCCACTATAGAGAAAGGCCTTTCCAATACTAGTAATTCTTACCCCCTTTTATTGTGTCTTAACAGTAGCACACCCAGCAGACATTGTATAGGAAAGTATTACCAGCTCCCCTCTTCTAATGTGTTGTCCTTAAAGATTAAGGTTCAATTCAGAATGTTTTCTGACTTCCATTTAATACTTTTTAGAATCTGTTGTCATTCTTGAAATTTTCTTTACATATTTACATGCTTCATTTTACAGTCTCTTGAGGAAAAGAGTTTGGTTTCTTTACCAGTAGTTGTGTGTAAAAAGTAATGTTTTTATATTAAAATTTACACTTAAGTGGTAGTTACTAATTTCTACAGGCTTGACTGGCATTAAAGAAGGTCAGTTTTCTTTGAAGTGCCACATATTCTCCACTTGCTGCATGTTATTCTGGGAATTTCCTCAAGAGATTTTTGACTTTACAATGCTGCTCTTTCTAGTACCTAAGTATATCACCTACTCATTAATTATTAAAGGCTACACTTTATGTGAAGCATTTCTATCTCTAGAAATAATTCTGAGATAATCCTGAATAATCCTGAATTTGTAGGATTTGAGACTAATTTTCTCAAAGGAATGAATTGTGGGGAAGTGCGGCTAATGATAAATTTTGTGTATAAGATTTTTTCTTAAATTTTTAAATGGCTCACTATTTTTTAAATTATTTTTAAAATAACATTTATTTTTTTATTTTTGGCTGCGTTGGGTCTTTGTTGCTGTGGTGAGCGGGGGCTACTCTTCATTGCAGTGCGCGGGCTTCTCAAAGCAGTGGCTTCTCGTTGTGGAGCATGGGCTCTAGGTGCACGGGCTTCACTAGTTGCAGCATGCGGGCTCAGTAGTTGTGGCTCACAGGCTCTGGCGCACAGGCTCAGTAGTTGTGGCGTACGGGCTTAGTTGCTCTGGGGCATGTGAGATCTTCCCAGAACAGGGATTGAACCTGTGTCCGCTGCATTGGCAGGCGGATTCTTAACCACTGTGCTGCCAGAGAAGTCCATGTCTCACTATTTTTTTTCAAATTGGAATATAGTTACTTTACAATGTTGTGTTAGTTTCTGCTGTACAGCAAAGTGAATCAGTTATACCTATACATATATCCACTCTTTTTTAGATTTCCTGTCTCACTATTTTAAATTCACAAATATCAGTGCATTGTAGTATTATGTTTAAAAAATACTGTTTTTGTTAAAGTACAAATTTTGTTTTTTATTAGTCTTCAGATTCTTTCTTTGCTTTTGATTTGACAATAATGATTTTTGCTAACATCTTTAAATACTTTGATATCTTATTTAATCCTCAAACCTACGAAGTGTAAGTACTGTTAGAGATCTATATTTAATAGATGAGGAAACAGGCAGAGGTAGACTTAATCACCGAAGTTCAGAGAGTAACCTTTTGTTTTGGAGCCAGGTAGTCTGTCTCCAAAGCTCAAGATCACAACCGCTGTACTGTGTCACTTACCAAAACCAACATTTATTCAGTACCAGTTATGTGTCAGGCACTGTACTAAATATTTTATGTGAATTACGTCAATCTTATTAACAGCCATACGAGACAGATAGAAGTAAGCGCTCTAGAATAAGAAAACTAAGGCTTAGGTTAGGTGACTTTGCTGCAATTTCAAAGGTGGTAAGTGGGAAACCTGGGATTTGAACACCAATATGTACAATGACATAGTCTGTGGGGGTTTTTTTGCTTTGTTTTTTTTTGCGGTATGCGGGCCTCTCACTGTTGTGGCTTCTCCCGTTGCGGAGCACAGGCTGCGGACGCGCAGGCTCCACGGCATGTGGGATCTTCCCGGACCGGGGCACGAACCCATGTCCCCTGCATCGGCAGGCGGACGCTCAAACACTGTGCCACCAGGGAAGCCCTATGTTTTTTTTTTTAAAAAGCTTTTATTGAGGTATAATTCACATACCGTACAATTCACTGATTTAAAGTGTACAGTTCAGTGGCTTTTGGTATTATTAATTTTTTAAATTGTAAAATATATATAACGTGAAATTTGCCATTTTGACCATTTTTAAGTGTACAACAATTCAGTGACATTAATTATATTCACAGTTATATAACCATTGCCACTATCTTTTTTAAAGATTCATTTATTATTCATTTATTTTATTTATTTTTGGCTGCATTGAGTCTTAGTTGCGGCACACAGGATCTTAGTTGAGGCATGCAGGATCTTTCATTGCAGCGTGCAGGCTTCTCTCTAGTTATAGTGTGTGGGTTTTCTCTTCTCTAGTTGTGGTGCATGGGCTCTGTAGTTGTGGCGCGTGGGTTCTAGAGCGCATGGGCTCTGTAGTTTGCGGCACGCAGGCTGTAGGTGAGGCACGTGAGCTCAATAGCGGTGGCACATGGGACCTTAGTTCCCTGACCAGGGATCGAACCCATGTCCCCTGCATTCTAAGGCAGATTCTTTACCACTGGACCACCAGGGGAGTCCCACCATTGCCACTATCTTTTCCAAAACCTTTTCATCACCCCAAACCAAAACTGTAACCATTAAGTAATAACTCTCATTCCTCCCTTCCCCCAGTCCCCAGTAAACCAATCTATTGATACTTTGTCTCTATGAATTTGGTAGAAAACTCATATAAATGTAATCATAGAATATTTGTGTTTTTGTGTCTGCCTTATTTCACTTACCATAATGTTTTCAAGGTTTATCCACTTTGTAACATGTATCAGAACTTTATTTCTTTTTATAGTAGAGTAATATTCCATTTTGTATATATACATTTTATTTATCCATTCATCTGTTACAAATCAAGTGAGTTGTTTCCACCTTTTGGCTATTGTGAATAATGCTGCAGTGAACACTGGCATACAAATAACTGTTTGAGTTCCTGCTTTCAATTTTTTGGTTATATACCTAGGAGTGAAATTGCTGGGTCATAGTGTCATTCTTTTTTTTCTTTAGAATTTATTTATTTATTATTTATTTTTGGCTGTGTTGGGTCTTTGTTGCTGCACGCAGGCATTCTCCAGTTGCAGTGAGTGGGGAACCACTCCTTGCCACGGTGCGGGGGCCCCTCACTGCAGTGGCTTCTCCTGCTGCGAAACATGGGCTCCAGGTGCACGGGCTTCAGCAGTTGTGGCACATGGACTCAGTAGTTGTGGCTCAGGGGCTCTAGAGCACAGGCCCAGTAGTTGTGGCACACAGGCCCAGCTGCTCCACGGCGTGTGGGATCTTCCCAGACCAGGGCTTGAACCCGTGTCCCCTGCATTGGCAGGCAGACTTGCAACCACTGTGCCACCAGGGAAGCCCCATATTGTAATTCTTTGTTTAGCTTCTTTAAGAGCCACCATACTGTTTTTTCCTAAGCTGCAGTATTTTACATTCCCAACAGCAACGTACAAGGGTTTCAAATTCTCCAAATCATCACCAACACTTTGTTCCATTTCTTCGCATATAGTCATCCTAGTAGGTGTGAAGTAGTATTTCATTGCAGTTTTGGTTTGTATTTTTCACTAGTGTTTTCATGGCAGCTAATCTGAAACTTTTTGAATAGGGGAAGATGATAATGCAGGACAAATTAGAGAAAGAAAGAAATGATGCGAAGAATGCTGTTGAAGAATATGTATATGATTTTAGGGACAAGCTTGGCACTGTCTATGAAAAATTCATCACTCAAGAAGTAAGTCTAAATTTTGTAGTTTTTTATGAGAACTATTTAAATGTTTGCTTGAGAATGCTAATACGAATTATGTAAATAAATGTACCAAATGTGTTATTGTTGTCAATCTTTTTGAGCACATTTAGGAATGGTTCTTAGTTATTTTTCCAAATTACAGAAGGCTGGTGAGAAAGATGTTTATAAATAAAAAGTCAGAAAAAAATAATTTTTTACACTTGAAAAACATTTTGTCCTTCCTTGATGGCTTTTATTTCTAAGGAGAGCATTTTCAATCAGTATCTCTTAAATGTATAACTAGGACTTGAGAAAACTGTCTGCAATATTGGAAGACACAGAAAATTGGCTTTATGAAGAAGGAGAGGACCAAGCTAAACAGATTTATGTGGATAAGCTTCAAGAACTAAAGGTAAACTTTTTAAAGTCCCATGTTAGTGTTGAACAGAACATTAAGTTGTCCTAAAAATTATGGTGTAAGAGCACAGTGTATGTGTTTAATAAATATATAAGAAATTACTAAGGCAGGTATGTGTAAGAGGAAGTGTTCTCTGAATTTGAGAGGTGAGTAATGCTACATGATAACTGAAATTAAATAATGTATAATCATATTTGTCTATCAGGATACTCAGATATAAAAATTTAGCAGATGACCAGAGTGTTAATATTACTTTCATACAAGCCATATGTTTCTGAGATGTCAATAAGTGATTTGTCAGCCTGACCCCTGATCCATTAAAGGAGTTACCCTTGCTCTGCTTCTTTCCCCCTTGACTGCTCTGAGTTTGAGGAGTAATACACTGCCCTTTCGTATTTTCACATTGTAACTCACGTGAAATTAGTGGGACACCAGGCCAGCAAAGAACTTCAGAAATAGTACCCCTGCTCTTCAGTGTCCTTTTACAAAGAAATAAAGAGATGTGTCCACCAGCTGCCCTTTTTCTACTCGGTCAGTGGTCTGACTTTAATAAAAGACCACTATTACTCTTTTCCTCCTGTTTGCTACCCAGCGCTCCCCCCACACAGAAAAAAAAATGCTTTAAAAGATTAGAATTTTAGATTGAAAGGATGACAGGAAATTTTAGTCTTTCCTTCTTAGTGTGAATCATAGCAGTGCTTTAATGTGCACATGAATTACCAGGGGCCCTTACTGAAAAGCAAATTATGGTTCAGTATATCCGAGTTGGGCCCACGATTCTGCACTTTTTTTTTTTTTTCCGGTACGCGGGCTTCTCACTGCTGTGGCCTCTCCCGTTGCGGAGCACAGGCTCCGGACGCGCAGGCTCAGTGGCCATGGCTCACGGGCCCAGCCGCTCCGCGGCACGTGGGATCTTCCCGGACCGGGGCACGAACCCGTGTCCCCTGCATCGGCAGGCGGACTCTCAACCACTGCGCCACCAGGGAAGCCCGATTCTGCACTTTTTAATAAGCTTCTGGGAGATCCTGATGCTGCTGGTTCCTGAACCATTCTTTGAGTAGCAAGTGAATACACAGATGCTAAGTGATGACATTAATAAGGACTTCTAGCATATGGGAAAAGGAAGCCCTTTAGGGATTGGCGGGGGTGGTGTGTGCAAAAGAAGTTAATACGTTGCAAAAATTACCTTCATGCCAATAAATTACTTTCAAAGGGAGCAATTAAAAAGCAACTTGAAAACCTAAGCTTATGAACGCAAAACTAGCTTTACTGTATTTTATCTTGGTGGGTTTTACTCCCCATCTCCCTAAAATATATATACTTGGGGCTGGAGGCGCAAACCAGGAAGCTGAGGCTAATAGAAATAACTGAAAAGCCCAGCAGCTCCCAGAATGGATTATTTCGCTTCAAATATATAAGTAACCGTAGAAATGAATGTTATAGATGTTTTCACAGGCTTTACTGTTTTTTTGAGATGGCTTTTAGGAATTAAAATGCTTTCAAAAACATTAACAATAAAAAGTATGATGTGTAAAGAGACTAAATGCAATATGGTATCCTGGAACAGAAAAAGATGAAATCCACATAATCTGGAGTTCAGTTAATAGTAATACACCAGTGTTGGTTTCTTAGTTTTGACAAATGTACCACGAGGTATAAGATGTTAACATTAGAGAAAAGGTGCTTGGCTCTTTATTGTTTCCTTTGTAACTTTTCTCAAAACCTAAAATTGCTCTAAAATAAGCTGATTTTTACTTAAATATGTAAAGGATTTGAAAGAAAATATTTGTCTTTCTAATGCATCCCCCTCCTCAAAGTTACAGGAGGCTGTTTTAAAATTTAGAAACTCCCTCCTACCAGGCACCTGGGGCAAGGGGCTGAATGGGTTTTTTTGTTTTTAAGCACTATACTTAAAATACGCATCTTAATCTAATGAATAAATATAACAAATAATATTCAATAGGTATTAAATATCAGGAAATCCCAGTAATCATGTTGCTTTTAGAGAGTTATATACATTATAAATATTTGAAACCAAGTTTCAAATACATGAGTTCTGCACGCAGTATATAGTCCTTATGGTTTTCTTAATGGTTTTATAGACTTTTAACGTAACTTTAATTAAAGTTTTTCTTTGGATTTGAGAGGAATCAAGAGGTAATCTTAATAAATGAGAGAAGATGGGCATT
>NW_006770589.1:3486154-3490772 GCF_000442215.2 Lipotes vexillifer
TTCAGTAAGCAAATAACCACTGGAACTCATCTCCACGTAGGAAAACAAGAGGGGACATATTTTAATCTGACCAGCTTTCTTTCCTATTCATCATTCTGTAAGGGCCCAATAAAAGTTTTCTGTTAATAACTTTTTCTTTTTAAAAAACTTATGTTAACAGAAATATGGCCAGCCAATTCAAATGAGGTACGTGGAAGATGAAGAGAGACCAAAAGCTTTAAACGACTTGGGAAAAAAGATCCAACTTGTCATGAAAGTTATAGAAGCATACAGAAACAAGGTATTGAATTCATAAAGTAAACTGGTGACGATGGTAATGTGTGTATTACGCAGAGAGGGTGGGGTAAATCTAAAAATTCTCAACTACAAAGCTATAGCAGTTGTTGCTACCAAATTCCAGAGATATGTGCACCAAACTTAAAACTTTTTCTTTCTTTATTGTAAAATTATCAGTAAAGGATACTGATAATTTCAAATACAGTGCAGATATGTGGCTTTAATCTTTTAAAATTCCCTAAAACTATATTATAAATTAATCCAGTGACCAAATTCACTGTTTTCTTCTTAGGGGTTTCATTATAGTGCAAAAGGTTTTTTTGGACCTTTTTTAATTTACAGGCCTCTTTGAAACTGGATTCTGCTAGCGTTCATTTTGTCTCTTGACTTCTTTTTCTTTTGGTTGCACTTTGTCTTCCAGTCTTTCAGTCATCTGTAACTTCCGTATCATTTATTGTTTTATATATGTGCCCAAATCTATCTTACTACCCTTAACCTTTCCACTGTTTTTCAGCCTGAAATATTTAGTTGTATAGATAATATCTCCATTTGGATGTAACAGTAAGATTTGACAAAATTAAGCTGATGATTTTTTCCCTCTAAATCAGAGGTTAGCAGGCTTTTTCTTTAAATGAACAAATAATATTTTAGGCTCTGTAGGCCTACCATCCTATACAACTACCCAACTTTGCCATTGTAGTGCAAGAGCAAAGACACAATGTGTAAATGAATGGGCATGGCTGTGTTCCAAAATAACTTTATTTAAAAATTCAGCAAGTTGGATTTGGCCTGCAGGACAAGTTTGCTGACTCCTGTTTTAAACAGATATCCACTATAATTCCCCCAGGTTTTACCACTGATGTTAAAATTGCATCAGTGGGCTGGAGAGGCCAGCACCAGAAAGATTTAGGCAGGGTATTCTCATAGCTTACATTTATCAAGCACTTACTAAATTTTAGGCACTTTGCATGAATTATTCTCACAAGAATGTATTATGTAAGAGAATCGCAGTGCTTAAGCAAACTTGTCAAGGATTACACAGGTAGGTTAAGAGAAGCAGTCAGGATAAAACCTAAGCAATCTGAAACATACAGACCCTTAACAACTATACTGCTTTTCACTACACAGTGTGGAGGGTGATTACTTATTTTAGAAATAAAAGATTTGTAAATTCTGTAAAATAAAGAGTGCAATCCAGCCTACCTAAAAGAATAATCCAGGTACTGATTGTGAATGTGCCTGCCAATATCAATGTCCATATAAGTACAAATAGAATGTAAGGATGATGGAAAAGTAAGAAGAAACAAGCAGACAAATAAAAACACCAAGAATATTTCACATCTGGTATTGGAAGATCTGTATACAACTACTATAACCTAGTGTTTGCCAGGCTGTAGCAGTCTTCTTGAGGATGCAGGTTTAAAATATTATTCAAAGCAAGGCAAGATTTCACTTATGCTCAAGAATTTTGAGTTACTACCTTCCAGGCTCTCAAGGTGCTGGAACTACAGCATCAAACAAAACACTGCACTTGTTTCTAATATGCTTCAGTGGGAAGAGATAGACAATAAATGAGTTACTATGAAGTACTCAGATGGTGATAAGGGCTATGGGAAAATAAGGGACTGCCATAGGTGAAGGAGATTTGTCAGAAACGCAGACTAATAAGATGACATCATGTGAGGGGAGAATTAAAGGAGGTGAGGGTTCAAGATGTATGATAACTATAAAAAGAATGTTCTTAACAAAGGGGGAATAGCAGTTGCAAAGGGGAGAATGTGCTGGAGTAACAGTAAGGAAGCCAGTGTGGCTCAGAACATTGCAGGGTGGGATTATCAGTTGCCAGATCATGAAGGGCCTAGTGGGCCATTATAAAAGTTTGGATTTTACACTAAGATAGGAATCCATTGGAGGCTTTTGAGCATAGAATTTAAAATTTTGACTTTTCTTTTAAAGGCTACAGAAGCAGAGAGACTAGTTAAAACATTAGAATAACACAAGCAAGCAATGACGGAGCCCTGAACCCGGAGAGTGGAGGGGGAAGAAGTGGTTGGATTTCTGCTGCATATATTTTGAAGGCAGAGCCAATAAGATTCACTGATAGATTTTACGTAAATATAACAGAAAGAGGAGTCAAATGACTCCAAGAATTTCTGGCCTGCAAGGGTGAAGTTGCCATTTACTGAGACGGGGAGAACTTGGAAGAGTAGGTGGGGAGGTAATCATGAGTTTGAAACATAGGTAAGTCATTTCAAACATTTCAAATAAGAATTCAAGTTGGAAGTTGGATATAGAGTAGAGAGTTCAGGGGAGGTTCAGGCTAGAGATTTTTTTTAAAGCATGCAGGGGGCTTCCCTGGTGGCGCAGTGGTTGAGAGTCCGCCTGCTGATGCAGGGGACACGGGTTCGTGCCCCGGTCTGGGAAGATCCCACATGCTGCGGAGCAGCTGGGCCCATGAGCCATGGCCGCTGAGCCTGCGCGTCCGGAGCCTGTGCTCCGCAATGGGAGAGGCCACAACAGTGAGAGGCCCGCGTACCGCAAAAAACAAAAAAAAATAAAATAAAATAAAAAATAAATTAAAAAAGCATGCAGATAGAGGGATGAATGGGGAGGAGATCCTCTTTCTATATGTTGCATTGTCATTTCTTTCTGGTTTTGAGACTGCCAGTCTAAATCATCACATCTTAGATCGTTGCCTACATGTGACAGCTGCAGTTCTCTCTTCCAGACAAAATTTTATTATGTATTGGGTTGGCCAAAAGGTTCATTCGGTTTTTTCTGTAAGATGGCTCTACTAGCGCTTAGTTTTCTTAAACTTCATTCAAAACAATTTTATTAGATTGTATTTTGACAGCTGTCATATCAGCATGCATTTTAAAAACAACATCAAAATTGGTGAATTTTCGTGTAGCCATTTTAATAATGAAGATGGAAGAAAAAAAGCAACATTTTCGGCATACTATGCTTTATTATTTCAAGCAAAGTAAAAACGCAACTGAAAAACAAGATTTGTGCAGTGTATGGAGAAGGTGCTGTGACTGAACAGATGTGTCAGAAGTGGTTTGTGAAGTTTCATGATGGACATTTCTTGCTGGATGATGCTCCACAGTCAGGTAGACCAGTTGAAGTTGATAGCGATCAAATCGAAACACTGAGAACAATCAATGGTATACTCAAAATATACAAATCAAGTGTTGAAAATCATTTGCACCAGCTTGGTTATGTTAATCACTTTGATGTTTGGGTTCCACATAGGTTAAGCGAGAAAAACCTTGACCATATTTCCGAACGTGATTCTCTACTTAAATGTAATGAAAACGTTTTGTTTTTAAAACAAATTGTGAGGGGCAAAGAAAAGTGGATACTGTACAATAATGTGGAACAGAAGAGATCATGGGGAAAGCGAAATGAACCACCACCACCACCACCACCACGAAAGGCCGGGCTTCATCCAAAGAAAGCGATGTTGCATATATGGTGGGATTGGGAGGGAGTCCTCTATTATGAGCTCCTTCTGGAAAACCAAAAGATTAATTCCAACAAGTACTGCCCCCAGTTAGACCAACTGAAAGCAGCACTCGATGGAAAGCATCCGGAATTAGTCTACAGAAAACGCATAATCTTCCATCAGGATAACCACGTGTTTCTTTGATGACCAGGCAAAAACGGTTACAGCTTGGCTGGGAGGTTCTGATTCATCTGCCATATTCACCAGATATTGCACCTTCGGATTTCCACTTATTTTGGTCTTTACGAAATTCTCTTAATGGAAAAAATTTCAATTCCCTGGAAGACTGTAAAAGGCCTGGAACGGTTCTTTGCTCAAAAAGATAAAAAGTTTTGGGAAGATGGAATTATGACGTTGCCTGGAAAGTGGCAGAAGGTAGTGGAACAAAAGGGTGAATGCGTTGTTCAGTTGAAGTTCTTGGTGAACATGGAAAATGTGTCTTTTATTTGTACTTAAAAACCAAAGGCACGTGCCTGCTTAACTTATTTTTCTTTACTCCCTGACAAATTTAAGTCCATGCAGCTTCTTTCTTGGCTAAGTACTATTTTTTCCTCTAATACTCTTCACCATTCTTTTCCAAACCTGACTTCTTCAGAAGGCCTTTCCTTTTAAAACCCCATATACTGATTTTTCTTTCTTCCAGTTTCTTCAGTTCTGTGTAGTCTGTAAATGGCTTCTTCACATGCGTTATGTGTGAGGTGTACACTCAATAAGAGTCTAACTCTTTTAAGCAGAAATTATCAATAAATTGGTGCTTATTGAAAAACCTGTTACATTAAGTAAAGTTTTTTTTTCCTAATAGGATGAAAGATACGATCATTTGGATCCTGCTGA
>NW_006770589.1:3490782-3491583 GCF_000442215.2 Lipotes vexillifer
CCCTGCTGAAATGGAAAAAGTTGAAAAATATATCAGTGAAGCCATGAGTTGGCTGAACAGTAAGATGAATGCACAGAACAAACTAAGTCTCACTCAAGATCCTGTGGTGAAAGTTTCAGAAATAGTCGCAAAGTCAAAGGTAAGAAACTATAAACTTCTCTTTTTCATGGGTTCAGTCAGTAAACACTTTTAATAGGAGCCATAATCAACTTGGCAGAAGAATATAGAAAAACAGGAATTTGAGGCTAATCTTTAAATTTGGGGGAAAAAAAACATTCTAGGTGGGACATCTCTGTTCCTTGATTTAATTAGTCATATACACAAAGCTGTTTTTTAGATTTTAAGTGTAATACAGAATGAAGTAAAGCAATGTGACAACTCCAAATATGTCTGATTTTTCTAGGCTGTATAATACTTCTGAGCCTCCATTGTAAAACTGCAATATATGTTTGTCTTTGACGTAGTTTGAAGCGTGTAAAATTCCATGGTAAAATCTTACTTATGAGATAAACTTTCCAGTTTAAAAAACATTACTACTGAAAATGTCAAAGGTTATAGAAAACACTATGAAAAACACGGGGACAAACGTGATAATAAAGATCAGCATCTAAGTAGAAAAATGAGTAAAGACATTGGTAAAACAACTGACAAAGAAAGAAATACATATCCAATAAACATATGAAAAGGTGTTCATCTTCATTACTAATCTAAGAAATGCAAATCTCTTCTGATTTTTGGTTGTGTGTTTACATTCACAATCTTTGCCATAATTGCCAAGGGTGTGAAGAAATGGACGCTCTT
>NW_006770589.1:3491593-3527029 GCF_000442215.2 Lipotes vexillifer
TTAAATTTGTTACCATTTTTCTGGGACATCATTTCAGAATATATATAGAAATTTAAAATGAGTTTATTTACCCTTTAATGCAGAAATCACAATTCTAGGAATTCACCTTAATTTGACTGTTGCATAAGTATATGCAGATAAATACCCTTGCTTATGATAGCAAAAAACTGGCAACAACCTAAATACCTATCAGTAAGAAACTAGATAAATAAATTGATGCATATTTCAATATTATAACACATTTCAACAATTAAATATAGTATTTAAGATATCAGAGGTAAATCTATTTAGATATATAGATTTATACAACATATTGAGTGAAAAAGGAAAGATAACTTTATTTAGATTCTGTAATCTCACTGTATCAATTAGCATGTTCATAGATTTGTATGTTTGGAGATGTGTGTGTGCATGGACATACATCTAGGATGTTCACCAAAAGGTTAGTTATGTTAATCTATAGGAGATGAAATTTCAGGTGATTCTTTTTAATTTAGTTCAGTATGTCTGTAGGTATTTGATTCATTTTTGAAACAAAAACAGGTTTCAGGGTGTTTTTAATTGGAGTATATTTGATTTACAAGATTAGTTTCAAGTGTACACACAGTGATTAATGTTTTTACAGATTATACTTCAAAGTTATTATAAAATATCGGCTGTATTCCCTATGTTGTACAATATATCCTTGTAGCTTATTTATTTTATACATATTAGTTTGTACCTCTTAATCCTCTACCCGTATCTTTCCCCTCCCCAGTTCCCTCTCCCCACTGGTAACCTCTAGTTTGTTTATATCTGTGAATCTATTTCTTTTCTGTTATATTCACTCACTTTATTTTTAAAATTCCACATAAGTAATAGTATACAGTATTTGTCTTTCTCTATAAGCATAATACCCTCCATGTTGTTGCAAGCGGCAAATTGTCATTCTTTTTTTATGGCTGAGTAGTAATATTCCATTGTATATACGTGCCACATTTTCTTTGTCCATTCATCTGTTGATGGACACTTAGGTTGCTTCTTATCTTGGCTATTATAAATAATGCTGCTAGGAACATTAGGGTGCGTGTATCTTTTCAAATTAGTATTTTCATTTTTTCTGGATATTTACCCAGAAGTAGAATTGCTGGATCATATGGTAATTCTATTTTTAGCTTTTTGAGGAACCTCCATACTGTTTTCTGTAATGGCTGTACCAATTTACATTTCCACCAAACGTGTACCTAGGGTTCCCTTTTCTCCGTATCCTTGCCAAAATTTGTTATTTGTATTCTTTTTGATGATAGCCATTCTGACAGGTGTGAGATATGTCATTGTGATTTTGATTTGCATTTTTCTGATGATTAGTGATGTTGACCAACTTTTCCTGTACCAAAATGGGTATTTTTTAAAATCATAAGAGTATTTTCCTTTTGAGAAAGTTTGGCAAAGAATCTATAGTAATTTACTCCTAATCAGATGAGATGCAGAGTGTGATAAGAACAGTTTGCACTAAAACACTCCCCAAGGATGTTACTTCTATGTTTCCGTCCCTATCCCAATATCTGTGACACTGGTCTTGAAAGAACTTAAAGTGTTTCAGTAGCTTTATCTGAAATGGTCTTTTATTTCTGTGTAGAAAAAGCAAGGATATGGAAAATATATAATTATTAAGTTGAATTTACTTTCATGGCTTATTTTTCCTTCAACAGAAAAGGCTACTGAGCTGTTTTCAGAAAGTAAATAAAGTCAGTGTGTATATTTATATAATTCCATTTATTAAAACTGTTTTTATGTAAATGTTGAGAAACTTTAATTTATGCAATAGGTATTACGTGATGAGCTCTTGGCATAATTTAAAGGAATGAATTAAAATTTATTCCTGGGAATTCCCTGGCTGACCAATGGTGAGGACTCCGCGCTCTCACTGCCAAGAGCCCAGGTTCAATCCCTGGTCGGGAAGCTAAGATGTCGCATGCTGCGCAGTGCAGCCAAAAAAATAAATAAAAACTATTCCTGCCAAAAGTATTCAAATTATGAGGAAAAAATTTTAGGAACAGTAAATACAGAAATGTATTATTAAAGACTGAATAGTTTCTTATCACCCCTGACAAACACTAGCCGAGAAGGTAAATCGGTAGTTTAAGAATTAGTTGGTTATCTAGCTGAGCCAACAGCTATTCAGGGATGTGGAATTATGTGGAAATTTAGAAAGTTAATGTGGACTTTAGAATGTTAATGGTAACTTGTTACATAATATTTTTAATATAATCAATTTTCTTTATGTCTTTAGGAACTGGATCATTTCTGTAACCCCATCATTTATAAGCCCAAACCAAAAGTAGAGGTTGCTGAAGACAAGGCAAAAGCTAATAGTGAACACAATGGACCAGTGGATGGACAGAGTGGGACTGAAACTAAACCAGATACAACAAAAGACAGCACACAGCATACTAAATCTTCTGGAGAGATGGAAGTGGACTAAGTCTTAATTTCACCTTCACGTAATTCAAACAGTGCAAGTAACCCCAGGGTCCATTCTTCTTCTTTTACATCTGGTACACACAACAGATGTTTAGTTGTTCTTAACCACTTTTTGTCATTTGTTTTTTGGAGTAGTTTTGAAAAGTGTTTTATATTGAGTGCACCTCTGTTCATTTCCATTGCTGCTTAATGTGAAGATTTAGCTAAATATACATTAACAAGTCAGTTTAAGCTTTCCTAATATATTTTATGTCAAACATGCAAGATAAGTAGCTGGCAACCTTATTCGCTTCTACTTGGATAAACCTCAGCTCCTTTATTCAGGAAAGGATACTGTATTGTGCTACTGTTGCAGAAGCATAGATTTAATTGCATCATTATTTTGAAAAACAAATATTGAAACTGATGTGGTTTACGCCACCAAGTCACTGACCTTTTTCTAGTTATGGTATTGTTATAATTTAAATATTAAAACAAATAAGAGGTTCCTTGACAAATTAGTCCATCTCGGTGTGCCATGAGAACTTCAAAACTTTGTTTTCATCATATAAATGAACTAAATCACACATTGAAAAGGAAAATGCACAATTTTACGTTAAGGTGACACCAGCAGTTAGCTTCTTTTCTTTAGTCATGTGGATTGATGTTTCTTAGAGTAATTCAGTGTCTTTAGCACTTGATACTTCTGATCTACTTGTCCTGAAGACCAGCTGCTGCTAAAGTGATGCTGGCCCAAAAATGATGAAGCATTTTTGATGAAAATACCTTCATGTTAAGGGGGAAATGCTGTTGACCTACTCAGACATGCATCTGTGATGTTGATAACCTTGTTTTAGTTTTAATAGTTGTTTTGGTCTTCTTAATTGATTTTGTTAATATGTTAACAGAGGGCAGGGAGAAACGGCACAATGTGTATTGCATTATATACATTTATCACTGATTTACTTAATGTTAACATATAAACACTAAATAAGCAGTAATACTTGAAAAGAAGCACTTATACCATAGGTCTTAGGAAATACTGCTTGTAATAAACTTAACTGTGTTACACATCAACAAGCAAAATATAGAATGTTACATAGTGTAATATGATGTGATTAAATTATAGTTCCTGCTGTTACGATACCTGTTCAGACCTTGGCTCCAGTTTTGGTGCTTCATATATAAATTATATGGGTTGAAGGGCTGTGAAATTAAGATATTTTAAAGACTTAATCTGTGCTTCATCACCAGACTTGTTCACACTGTTCAGTTCTGTGCAGAAGCTTGATATGGGAGCAGAATGAAATGACTTTTCAACCTACAAGAAAAAGAAGCATAGACAATGAATGCATGGGCACTTGTGTTCTTAATGCCAATCAACTAGATTGACATAGGTTAAAATTTTGAAAGGCTCAGTTTTCCCCAAAGCTACATCATCTTTATATTAAGGATTAAAAAATAATTAATATGGACTTTTCTTAAGTAATAAAAATTGAGAGTTTAATATCTTTAGGGATAGTCATTACTTCTCACAACTAGTTCTCTAAGAGAGATTCTGTTTCTACAGTGTAGTCTGCACTGAAAGGAAAGTATGGAGCAGTGCATTTTGCAGGGATTTTTATTCATCATTTTTGAGGGAGATGTCCATTTTTTGCATTAAAAAATCATATAGACCCAATATATTTTTTAATGTTTTCAAACTAATGAAGTAACTATATACATTAGTAATGATGAAATACATTTTTTTTTTTTTTTTTTTTTTGCGATATGTGGGCCCCTCACCGTCGTGGCCTCTCCCGTTGCCGGACGCGCAAACTCAGCGCCCATGGCCCACGGGCCCAGCCGCTCCGCGGCACGCGGGATCCTCCCGGACCGGGGCACGAACCCGTATCCCCTGCATCGGCAGGCGGACTCCCAACCACCGCGCCACCAGGGAGGCCCTGAAATACATTTTTTAAAAGCATGTGTGTTACTTTTCATTTGTATGTTGAATATATAGGTTCACTTCAGTAAGAGCATAAAAGTTAGTTATGAAAGGGAATATATAACAGTACACATAGGGCATTCACAGCTTTTTCTTAAGAAAATCTCCACCCACTTTGTTAGGAGCTGTACCTCCAAAACTAATTGGGAATATGTGGGAACAAAGCTTTCTGCATCTGAATTGTGTAGTACATCCTGACATTTTCCAGTTCCGTAAGTCAGTTTATATAGTTCTGTGTTTTAGAAGTATAACATTCCAACTCCTGCAGTTATGTAACTCTTCATTTAATAAGTTAAATATATCCAAAGATAATATGTATACTTTTCCTACCCATTTATTCAACTTAAATGATTTCCAAAAGCCCTTAACCTCATAATTATTTATTGAATACAGTAATATAGTTTTGGGTAGAAGGCATGGGTTCAGTTTAATTTTAATCTGTATGAAAATATGCAGTGCTTAGATGAAAAATTAAAGATCTTTTTTCAAAATAAAAAGCCACTATTTTAGAAGTTATTTTTAAAAATACATTGCAAAATACGATGTATTCCTGTAGTAAGCAAATAAGAACTAAGTATGTAGGAAATGATTAATTTAATGTATTAATCTAATACACTACGACTCTGGAAAAAAAGTATAAATTATTTGGTTTTAGAAATCAACTCCTGATAGCCAATCACATGGTGATTTTAAAAACAAAGATCGCTAAATAATGTAACAAAAGAAAGTCTGTGATGTTTTAATTCCTTAGCAATATACAGAATACTTAAGTTTTAAAACAACTATTGATACAAACAGCACACCAAAGAATGAGCCTATTGGAATAACAGATAATCTCAATTTTCAAAAGGTAAAAATTAGACTTTAAGAAGAAATAAAAATTTCTTAGACTTTGGGGGATCAATTTTTAGTATACTTATGATTATATTTCCTAGCTAGAAGTCTTTAAAGTGAATTTGGGGGATCAATTATCAATATAATAAAGTGATATGTTAAAACAGTTTATCCAAATTAGCACAGCTTCAACTGTTTTGAAAGACTATATTTAAAGATAATAGACATTAGAATACAGTGATCAATTGACCCAAAACAGATTTAACCATCCCTCTGTTTTCATAAATTTGAATTGTAATACTAAGCCTACAAACATTCCCATTAGGATTTTCTGTTTTGTTTTTAATAGTTGGTATTTGGTAGTCCACAATAATTAAAGTCTTGGCATTAACTTTACATATCTTAGATTTAGAAATGATTGATAGAAAAATATAACTTCATCTTTCTCAACTTTTAGAATCTGACAACAAAAAAACTTCAGTTCTAAAGTAGATGTTATTTTGTGATTAGACCTCAGAGAGGCATATTGAATTGTATTGATACCTCAGTATTTAAAATCTGATGGCATTGATTAAAGTCAGCCACTGATGACTTTTCAAATGACACAGGTGTAAGGATGCTTATGAAGTCTGATTCTAATGTTTTATTATCCTCTTAACTACAGTATGTTTTATAACTATCAGTCATTTACCAAACTAATCTTCTTAGTCAATTTCAGAAGAGACAGACTTTTTGATCAAAAAAGAGAAAACAGTTTTAAAATTACCTTTTTTTTGGTCAAGGTTAAGCCAAAGTATAATTTTAAAACAACTTCCAGGAAGCACATAATCTTTTCTTTTGATAAAAAGTAATAAGATTTAATGCAGATCAAGACCAGGTCTTTAACCAAAACAAAAGCTTTAGTTATTTTACTTTCACATCTCTAATACACAATAAACTAAAATTAATATTCTTCCATATACTTATGTTTCCTAACCAAACAGCTCTGGGTTTATAATATAGCCAGATGTCTTAAGTTTTTTTCCTCAAGGGTGATTGTTTCATACAATAACAGGGTACCTGAAATTTTTAGAATATTAACAAACTGCTTAGAAGAAAACCCCCTAAATGTCTATGGCAGTAGTCAGTACCTATAGGTGGTAATGGCTCTTTCACCTTCCAGATCTCTAGGGGTACCTCTCGCATATTGTTCGAGTAAGCATTAAAAGAAAAGGCATGTCTGTTAAGATACATTATGAAATAACTTGGAGCTTTCAAGTCAAAGAAAGAAAACTAATAATTGAATCACGAACATTTGACTTAGTCTGACTCAGGTCAAAATCCATATCAACAACAGCAACAAAAATAAATGGTAATGATCTTTGCTTTGGAATCTCTAATTTACTGTCATGTCCTAGGTCACATGATGAGTATTAGGGAAGTGTATTGATTACCCATCCTATAAAGAGATTAGTGAACTTCAATATGTTTTAGATAGTTTAATTGCATTATTATATATATATATTACACTATAAATGGAAATTATCTTAGTCTTTCCTGTTATCTTGTTTTATCTCTCAGTTCTGGACTCTTAAATAGTCTATATATATTTCTCTCAATTATATTTTGTTTTATTTTGGATTATTCTTTAAAGTCTTTTATTTCATGGATTTAAAAAAATACTTTCACGATCACTTTGATAGCTAATTTTATTACCTGTCTTTTTACTTTAAAATCAAATCTTACTGTTAAGAATTTTTTGACTCTTAAATTTATACTTGAAAAGCCATGTTATAAGTTTCCATATGTAATTTCTCTAAAATTTAATAGTGGCTTAATAGATTTTTCATATTCTGGCCTTTGAATACTTTTAAGTAGTTCTAGACCAAAAGAGGTCAATTTTGTGAGTACTGTGTATTAAGTAACCAACGTCCCTCGTTTTTAATCCAGATATTAATGTAACAAAAAGGTTCAGAAATTCAAAATAGTTGTTAAAGATCAGACAACTTCAATTCTTTGCTGCTTTCTGATTACATACATGTGTTGTGCATCCTCCTCGTTTTTTTTCAGAATTTCTTAAATTTTTTGCTTCTAAGACCTTGAGTTAACATGCTCTTGACATCTTATGGACCCACCCAGAATGTAGATGTAAAAATGTAATTAGAAATGGAGAGCTAAGCAAAGGAAACATTAAAGTGTTGTGGTTTATTCACCTGAAATAATACTTTTATGGCTTAGTGTCTTGGAAGGAGACTCACTTTAAAAATAAAAAATGTTATGTTTGGCAGGATGAAGCCATTGTTGTTTAATACTGAATTGTTTAGTACTAAAATGGCATCCAAGTCATTTTTCCTTTCTCCAACCATTATTAAAATAATTTATACACATAGTGACTCCGACTCCAGTCATTAGTATAAAATACCTTCTGGCAGTTTAGTACCTACTAGCTTTTTTTTTTTTTTTTTTTAAGAAAACTACTGCATTTGATTTCTCAATTTCCCAGTTTGTTTTTAGTACAGAGTGACCAGTGCAAAGCAGAAAATCATAATCAAGTGTGATGTGTCTATAAACTGCATATAATAGACCCTTAGTTTCAATAAGCAGACATGAGAATGGTTTGTATTGTTAAGTCGGTAACGTTATTATATATGATGCTAATATATATGTGGCATACAGTTTTGGTTCACAAACATTTAAAATGTTTGTTTACATTTCACAGAATCAAAGTATATAAAACATCATGTATATAAAATGGCATCTTCATACTAGTGAACAAATAGCAATTGATAAATGCATTTCATTTTTGGATGGCAAATGCATTGTCAGGAAGTTATGTAATTATAAATATATTTATCTACTTACTCTTTGAACCATGAGTTTTACACACCTGAGGCTTAATGTTCACATAGTGAACTTCACTGACTTGGTTTGTGGACAGGTCATCAGAGTCATTTACATAAATTTGCTTGGCAGTGAGGGTTCTGAGTAAATTGGCAAACTTTTTAAACCATCAAATGATATCGATAATGAAAACTACAATAGTAGTTTGCTAATATTGTGTTGTCAGCGAATAGCTTAACTTTATATTAGAGGAGAAAATCTAGCGATAAATGAACTAGACTTCAGAAATTTTCAGTACACAAAGAGGAGCTCCCTGCCCAAGTTTCTCCTAACCTCTTTTTGAGAATTGCTATTCCAGTTGAAAATGTGTCAAATAGCATGTTGGGATAAGGAAACAACTGAGGTCCCCTGGTCTAGATTACAGCATTTGGTGCTTAATCTTCTAGTGCTTGAACAATTTGTGAGAATAAGAAGGATAATAAATCCTCAACTCAGAAAAATATTTATACCCCCATTTAACTTTCCAATGAAATGGAAATGAATACTTTCAAAGTCTAGAAGGCTGAACAGTTGGCAGTTCATTCCTGTTCATCTTATCCTGATTTGGGGAAGAACTGGAGAGGATTTTGCTCTTTTTTTTTTTTTTAACCCACAATCCCTAGTGATTAAACAGCAAAAAGTTGATAACCTTCCCGAGGTGAAGAAGGAATGTCCGTTGACTGTAAGTACCTCCTAATACTTTATCCTCAAGCTCTCCCCTCTGCTGAAAGGTAAAGAAATCGGTTCAGGATGGTTCATGCATCCTGCAAATGCCAAAAGGCAATTTGAAGCAGTTCTGTTGAGCAGCATTTCCTTACTTTTCTTCACAATTACATTTGGTCTCCTGTTTAACCTCACTGAAAAGGATTTGTGTATTCATTTTAGACATAAGATTCACGTTAAATTAAGAACAAATAACTAGGAAATTGTAGTAAAGAAAATTAACCCTGTTGAAGGCAAAGAGAAGCAAAGAACAAAGAGAAACAAAATAATAGAAATCCAAATATCAGTAGTTATGGCAACGTAAGTACCATAAACTTAGCAGTTTAAGGACTATATGTAGTGTTTACAAATACACTTCTTAAACATAATGATGTAATAGTTGAAAGTAAATTAATGAAAAAATATAAGAAAATGCCAATCAAAAGAAACATTAATCAGATTAAGTTGCCTTTACAGTGGGGAAAAAAAGGGGGAGTATTGGTATACAGAGTTTTAATAATGGTAGAGCAATTCACCAGAAATGTAACTCTGAAACAACAGCCTCTAAATATATAAAGCGATTTGACAACTACGAAAAGAAGTTTAGGCCCACAATATCAGTGATAACTGGTAGTAGGCTTATAAGTATAAACAGAAATGAATAGAACTTTAAAACCTAGATCTAATATAATTATATGAACTGTCACTCAGCTATTAGGTAAAACTATTTTACATAAATATGTAATATTTAGTAAACATGACACCATAGCCAAAAGAAATTCCATATGCTTGAATTGAAAAAAAAAAAAAACTTATAGAGAAGTCAAATCCTGTTGAAAATCAGAACATACTTCTACTTGAATGACAATATAAACTTGCTTTAAATGGCAGCTGTACCCCTTCAACCTCAATCTCTTTTGGACCTACTCTTTCTCTCATTGCAGTACATGAGCATGCACATAATAAGCACTCAGCAATCTTTAAGTCAATGAACCTGCATATAAAATGCAACTTGGTAACTTGCAGCTGAAGCACTAATTTAGAATTTTATACAGGCATACCTCATTTTACTGTTTTTTTTACAGATTGAAGCTTTATGGCAACTGTGTGTTGTCACAGGATGGTAGGTATTTTTTAGCAATCAAGTATTTTTTACGTAACGTATGTACGTATTTTTTTGACTTAATGGTATTGCACACTTAACAGACTACAGTATAGGGTAAACATAACTTTATTTATTCATTTATTTAATTTATTTATTTCATTTCTGCACCAAGCATGGCATTCAGGATCTTAGTTCCCCGACCAGGGATCAAACCCGTGCCCCCTGCAGTGGACGCATGAGTCTTAACCACTGAACTGCTGGGGAAGTCCCAAAGATAACTTACAGGCACTGGAAAATCAAAAAATGTGTGCAACTCACTTTGTCATATTCACTTTATTACCATGGTGTGGAACTGAACCTGCAATATCTCTGAGGTATGCCTGTATGCTTTAATGCATATACTTAAAATGATGTAAAAGATGTAATGACCTAAGAATACCAGTAAAAAAGTAAACAGCAAAATGAACCTAAAGAAAATTAAAGGTAAAGAAGGAAATAAGAGCTGAAATCAATAGTAAATGGAATAGGGGCTTCCCTGGTAGCACAGTGGTTGAGAGTCCGCCTGCCAATGCAGGGGACACGGGTTCGTGCCCCGGTCTGGGAAGATCCCACATGCCGTGGAGCGGCTGGGCCCGTGAGCCATGGCCGCTGAGCCTGCACTTCCGGAGCCTGTGCTCCGCAATGGGAGAGGCCACAACAGTAAGAGGCCCACGTACCGCAATTAAAAGATGAATTTCTTGACTTTATTTTTTTATTTTTATTTTTATATTTTTTTTGCGGTATGCGGGCCTCTTACTGTTGTGGCCTCTCCCATTGCGGAGCACAGGCTCCGGAAGTGCAGGCTCAGCGGCCATGGCTCACGGGCCCAGCCGCTCCACGGCATGTGGGATCTTCCCAGACCGGGGCACGAACCCGTGTCCCCTGCATTGGCAGGCGGACTCTCAACCACTGTGCTACCAGGGAAGCCCTGAAAATAATATTTTTAAAAACAGACAAGCCTCTACCAAAGTTAATCAAGGAAAACAAGCATTAAAGAGATTGATTTTGAGTTAAAAATCTACCCATAGAAGAGATATGGGAACATATATATATGTATAACTGACTCACTCTGTTATAAAGCAGAAACTAACACACCATTGTAAAGCAATTATACCCCAATAAAGATATTAAAAAAAAAAAAAAAATCTACCCATAATCCCACTTAAATCCCATCAGAAAGAATACAATATCTAGGAATAAAACCTACCTAAGGTAGTAAAAGACCTGAACTCAGAAAACTATAAAACACTGATGAAATCAACTGAGGACAAAACAAACAGATGGAAAGGGATAATGTGTTCATGGACTGGAAGAATTAATATAATTTAAGCGACCATACTACTCAGGGTAGTCTACAGATTCAATGCCATCCGTATCAAATAGCAAGGGCATTTTTCACAGAACTAGAACAAATAATTTTCAAATTTATATGGAAACACAAAAGACCCCGAATAGCCAAAGCAATCTTGAGAAAGAAGAACAAAGTTGGAGGTAGCACAGGCACTGATTTCAAACTGTACCACAAAGCTACAGTAATCAATGGAACAGAGTGGAGAGCCCAGGAAAGAACCAATATTGTAAAAATGACTCTACTACCCAAAGCAATCTACAGATTCAGTGCAATCCCTATCAAATTACCAATGGCATTTTTCACAGAATCAGAACAAAAAATTTTACAATTTGTATGGAAACACAAAAGACCCCAAATAGCCAAAGCAGTCTTGAGAAAGAAAAACGGAGCTGGAGGAATCAGGCTCCCTGACTTCAGGCTATATTACAAAGCTACAGTAATCAAGACAGTATGGTACTGGTACAAAAACAAATATAGATCAATGCAACAGGATAGAAAGCCCAGAGATAAACCCATGCACCTATGGTCACCTAATCTATAACAAAGGAGGCAAGAATATACAATGGAGAAAAGTTTCTTCAATAAGTGGCGCTGGGAAAACTGGATAGCTACATGTAAAAGAATGAAATCAGAATACTCCCTAACGCCATATACAAAAATAAACTCAAAATGGATTAAAGACCTAAATGTAAGGCCAGACACTATAAAGCCCTTAGAGGAAAACATAGGCGGAACACTCTTTGACATAAATAGCAGCAAGATCTTTTTTGACCCACCTCCTAGAGAAATGAAAACAAAAGTAAACAAGTGGGACCTAATGAAACTTAAAAGCTTTTGCACAAAGAAAACCATGAACAAGACACACAACCCTCAGAATGGGAGAACCCTCAGAATGGGAGAAAATATTTGCAAACGAAGCAACTGACAAGGGATTAATCTCCAAAACATACAAACAGCTCATACAGCTCAATATCAAAAAACAAACAACCCAATCAAAAAATGGGCAGAACTAAATACACATTTCTCCAAAGAAGACATACAGATGGCCAATAGGCACATGAAAAGATGCTCAACATCACAAATTATTAGAGAAATGCAAATCAAAACTATAATAAGGTAGCAACCTCACACCAGTCAGAATGGCCATCATAAAAAACTCTACAAATAACAAGTGCTAGAGAGGGTGTGGAGAACAGGGAACCCTCTTGCACTGTTGGTGGGAATGTAAATTGGTATAGCCACTATGGAGAACAGTATAGAGGTTCCTTAAAAAACTTAGAGTTACCATATAATCCAGCAATGCCACACTGGGTATATAGATGAAAAATATGAAAACACTAATTTGAACAGATACACGCACCCCAATGTTCATAACAGCATTATTTACAATTACCAAGATATGGAAACAACCTGAATGTCCATTAACAGATGAATGGATAAAGAAGATGTGTATATATACAATGGAAAACTACTCAGCCATAAAAAAGAAATGTTGCATTTGCAACAACCTGGATGGACTTGGAGGGTATTATGCTAAGTGAAATAACTCAGAAAAAGACAAATACTGTATGGTATCACTTATAAGTAAAATCTAAAAACTAAACTAGTGAATGTAACAGAAACAGACTCACAAATATAGAGAATGACCTAGTAGTTATCATGAAGAGACTTAAGGGGAGAGGGGCAAGTTATGGGTTGGGGATTAAGAGGTACAAACTAACTACTATGGATAAAATAAATAAGCTACAGGGACATATTGTATAACACAGGAAATACAGCCAATATTTTATAATAACTAAATGGAGTATAACCTTTAAAATTATGAATCACTGTTGTATATCTCAAACATATAATATTGGACAGCAACTATACCTCAAATAAATAAATAAAAATTTTAAAAGGTAACATACTCATTGTAAAAATACTGTAAAAACAGGAAAACACAAAGATTAAAAGATAAATCAACGTTTCAGGGAAAAAAAAAAGGACCTCTGTGAGAGGTCTCTATATACTCTACATAAATAGAAAAAATTATAAAACATTACTGAGACATTATAGTAGACCTAAACGAAGAAAAATGCCATGTTCAAAGATTGGAAGACTTGATCTTGTTAATGACAGTTCTCCCAAAATTGCTACATAGACTCAATACAGTTCCAATTTCAATGCAATGCAAGTCTAGTCAAAATCTCAGCAGGTGTCTTTTGGAGAATGACAAGCTAATGTTTATATTGAAATGCAAAAGGCCAAGAACTGCAGACACTCTTAAAGAAAAATAAAAACAGGGTATTGGCTACAGCATTATACATATAAAGCTATTAAGCTTTAGTTAAAGTAGCGTAATATTGGTGCAGGAATGTAATGGAACAGAATAGAGGGCCCACAAAAAGACCATTCATTTGGTGACAATATAGAACATTGGACAAAGGTCAGACTCTCACTGAAAGGTACAGGGGAAAGTTGTCATCCACATGAGGGAAAACACAACTAAGTACTATGTCACAGTATAAAGAAGAATCAAATCCAAGTAGACTAAAGACACAGCTGTGAAAGTCAAAACTACAGGTTCATTTAACTGAGGTATAATTAAAATGCAACACTGTATTCGTTTCCAGTGTACAACTTCATGATTCAATATTTGTATCAAAACTTTTTAGAAGGTGGAGATCACCTTCCTCCCCACAGATACACCAGAAATACATCTACACGTGGAACAACTACAGAACACCTACTGAACGCTGGCAGAAGACCTCAGACCTCCCAAAAGGCAAGAAATCCCCCACGTACCTGGGTAGGGCAAAAGAAAAAAAGAATAAACAGAGACAAAAGGATAGGGATGGGACCTGTACCTCTGGGAGGGAGCCGTGAAGAAGGAAAGGTTTCCACACACTAGGAAGCCCCTTCGCGGGCGGAGACTGCAAGTGGCGGAGGAGGAAGCTACCGAGCCGCGAAGGAGGGCACAGCAACAGGGGTGCGGAGGGCAAAGCAGAGAGACTCCCGCACACAGGATCAGCACTCACCAGCCCGAGAGGCTTGTCTGCTCACCTGCCAGGGAGGGCGAGGCTGGGAGCTGAGGCTCGGGCTTCGGTCCGATGCAGGGAGAGGACTGGGGTTGGCAGCGTGAACACAGCCTGAAGGGGTTAGTGCGCCACTGCTGGCCGGGAGGGAGTCCGGGAAAAAGTCTGGATCTGCCTCTGGGGAAAAGTCTGGACCTGCTGAAGAGGCAAGAGACTTTTTCATTCCTCTTTGTTTCCTGGAGTGCGCGAGGAGAGGGGATTAAGAGCACTGCTTTAAAGGAGCTCCAGAGATGGGCGCGAGCAACGGCTAAAAGTGCGGACCCCAGAGACAGGCAAGAGATGCTAAGGCTGCTGCTGCCGCCACCAAGAAGCCTGTGTGCGAGCACAGGTCACTATCCACACCCTGCTTCCGGGGAGCCTGTGCAGCCCACCACTGCCAGAGTCCCGGGATCCAGGGACAAATCCCCCGGGGGGAACACACAGCGTGCCTCAGGCTGGTGCAACGTCACGCTGGCCTCTGCTGCCATGCTGGCCTCTGCTGCCACAGACTCGGCCCTTACTGCGAGCCCCTCCCTCCAACCCCGCCCCCCGGCCCCGCCTGAGTGAGCCAGAGCTCCCGAATCAGCTGCTCCTTTAACCCCATCCTGTATGAGCAAAGAGGACGCTGCCCTCCAGCGACCTAAACGCAGAGGCAGGGCCAAATCCAAAGCTGAGCCCCTGGGAGCTGTGAGAACAAAGAAGAGAAAGGGAAATCTCTCCCAGCAGCCTCAGAAGCAGCAGATTAAAGCTCCACAATTAACTTGATGTACCCTGCATCTGTGGAATACATGAACAGACAATGAATCATCCCAAATTGAGGAGGTGGACTTTGAGTGCAAGATTTATGATTTTTTTCCCCTTTTCCTTTTTTTGTGAGTGTGCATGTATATGTTTCTGTGTGAGATTCTGTCTGTATAGCTTTGCTTCCACCATTGTCTGAGGGTTCTATCCATCCGTATTTTTTTTTAAATTTTTTCACAATAATTACTTTTTATTTTAATAACTATTTTATTTTACTTTATCTTTGTTCTTTCTTTCCTTCCTTCCCTCCTTTAGACAATGAATCATCACAATTTGAGGAGGGGGACTTTGACAGCAAGATTTATGATTTTTTTCCCTTTTCCTCTTTTTGTGTGTATGTGTACGCTTCTATGTGAGATTTTGTCTGTATAGCTTTGCTTCCACCATTTGTCCTAGGGCTCTATCCATTTTCTTTTTCTGTTAATAATTATTTTTTATTTTAATAAATTTATTATATTTTATCTTATTTTATTTTACTTTATATTTTCTTTCCTTTTTCCTTCCTTCCCTCCTTCCTTCCTTCCTCCCTCCCTCCCTCCTTTCTTTCTCTTTCTTTCTTTCTTTTTCTTCCTTCCTTCCTTCCTTCTTCTACTAATTCCTTATTTCTACATTTTCTCCCTTTTATTCTGAGCCGTGTGCATGAAAGGCTGTTGGTGCTGCAGACAGGAGTCAGTGCTGTGCCTCTGAGGTGGGAGAGCCAACTTCAGGACACTGGTCCACAAAAGACCTCCCAGCTCCACATAATATCAAACGGCGAAAATCTCCCAGAGATCTCCATCTCAACACCAGCACCCAGCTTCACTCAACGACCAGCAAGCTACAGTGCTGAACATCCTATGCCAAACAACTAGGAAGACAGGAACACAAACCCACCCATTAGCAAAGAGGCTGCCTAAAATCATAATAAGGACACAGACACCCCAAAACACACAACCAGACATGGACCTGCCCACGAGAAAGACAAGATCCAACCTCATCCACCAGAAAACAGGCACTAGTCCCCTCCACCAGGAAGCCTACACAACCCACTGAACCAACCTTAGCCACTGGGGACAGACATCAAAAACAATGGAAATACAAACCTGCAGCCTGCAAAAAGGAGACCCCAAACACAGTAAGATAAGCAAAATGAGAAGACAGAAAAACACACAGCAGATGAAGGAGCAAGATAAAAACCTACCAGACCTAATGAATGAAGAGGAAATAGGCAGTCTACCTGAAAAAGAATACAGAACAATGATAGTAAAGATGATCCAAAATCTTGGAAATAGAATAGACAAAATGCAAGAAACATTTAACAAGGACCTAGAAGAACTAAAGATGAAACAAGCAATGATGAACAATACAATAAATGAAATTAAAAATACTGTAGATGGGATCAATAGCAGAATAACTGAGGCAGAAGAACGGAGAAGTGACCTGGAAGATAAAATAGTGGAAATAACTACTGCAGAGCAAAATAAAGAAAAAAGAATGAAAAGAACTGAGGACAGTCTCAGAGACCTCTGGGACAACATTAAACACACCAAAATTCGAATTATAGGGGTTCCAGAAGAAAAAGAGAAAAAGAAAGGGACTGAGAACATATTTGAAGAGATTATAGTTGAAAACTTCCCTAATATGGGAAAGGAAATAGTTAATCAAGTCCAGGTAGCACAGAGAGTCCCATACAGGATAAATCCAAGGAGAAACACGCCGAGGCACATATTAATCAAACAGTCAAAAATTAAATACAAAGAAAACGTATTAAAAGCAGCAAGGGAAAAACAACAAATAACACACAAGGGAATCCCCATAAGGTTAACAGCCGATCTTTCAGCAGAAACTCTGCAAGCCAGAAGGGACTGGCAGGACATATTTAAAGTGATGAAGGAGAAAAACCTGCAACCAAGATTACTCTACCCAGCAAGGATCTCATTCAGATTTGATGGAGAAATTAAAACCTTGACAGACAAGCAAAAGCTGAGAGAGTTCAGCACCACCAAACCAGCTTTACAACAAATGCCAAAGGGCCTTCTCTAGGCAAGAAACACAAGAGAAGGAAAAGACCTACACTAACAGACCCAAAACAAGAAAATAGGAATAGGAACATACATATCAATAATTACCTTAAATGTAAATGGCTTAAATGCTCCCACCAAAAGACACAGACTGGCTGAATGGATACTACAAAAACAAGACCCATATATATGCTGTCTACAAGAGACCCACTTCAGACCTAGAGACACATACAGACTGAAAGTAAGGGGATGGAAAAAGATATTCCATGCAAATGGAAACCAAAAGAAAGCTGGAGTAGCAATTCTCATATCAGACAAAATAGACTTTAAAATAAGGACTATCAGAAGAGACAAAGAAGGACACTACATAATGATTAAGGGATCGATCCAAGAAGAAGATATAACAATTGTAAATATTTATGCACCCAACATAGGAGCACCTCAATACATAAGGCAAAAACTAGCAGCCATAAAAGGGGAAATCGACAGAAACACAATAATAGTAAGGGACTTTAACACCCCACTTTCACCAATGCACAGATCATCCAAAATGAAAATAAATAAGGAAACACAAACTTTAAATGATACATTAAACAAGATAAACTTAACTGATATTTATAGGACATTCCATCCAAAAACAACAGAATACACATTTTTCTCAAGTGCTCATGGAACATTCTCCAGGATAGATCATATCTTGGGTCAGAAATCAACCCTTGGTAAATTTAAGAAAATTGAAATTATATCAAGTATCTTTTCTGACCACAACGCTATGAGACTAGATATCAATTACAGGAAAAGGCCTGTAAAAAATACAAACACATGGAGACTAAACAATACACTACTTAACAAAATGATCACTGAAGAAATCAAAGAGGAAATTAAAAAATACCTAGAAACAAATGACAATGGAGAAAAGACGACCCAAAACCAATGGGATGCAGCAAAAGCAGTTCTAAGAGGGAAGATTATAGCAATACAATCCTGCCTTAAGAAACAGGATACATCTCGAATATCAACAACCTAACCTTGCCCCTAAAGCAATTAGAGAAATAAGAACAAAAAACGCCCAAAGTTAGCAGAAGGAAAGAAATCATAAAACTCAGATCAGAAATAAATGAAAAACAAATGAAGGAAACGATAGCAAATATCAATAAAACTAGAAGCTGGTTCTTTGAGAAAATAAACAAAATTGATAAACCATTAGCCAGACTCATCAAGAAAAAAAGGGAGAAGACTCAAATCAATAGAATCAGAAATGAAAAAGGAGAAGTAACAACTGACACTGCAGAAATAAAAAAAATCATGAGGGATTACTACAAGCAACTCTATGCCAATAAAATGGACAATCTGGAAGAAATGGACAAATTCTTAGAAATGCACAAACTGCCAAGACTGAATCAGGAAGAAATAGAAAATATGAACAGACCAATCACAAGCACTGAAATTGAAACTGTGATTAAAAATCTTCCAACAAACAAAAGCCCAGGACCAGATGGCTTCACAGGCGAATTCTATCAAACATTTAGAGAAGAGCTAACACCTATCCTTCTCAAACTCTTCCAAAATATAGCAGAGGGAGGAACACTCCCAAACTCATTCTACGAGGCCACCATCACCTTGATACCAAAACCAGACAAGGATGTCACAAAGAAAGAAAACTACAGGCCAATATCACTGATGAACATAGATGCAAAAATCCTCAACAAAATACTAGCAAACAGAATCCAACAGCACATTAAAAGGATCATACACCATGATCAAGTGGGGTTTATTCCAGGAATGCAAGGATTCTTCAATATACGCAAATCTATCAATGTGATTAACCATATTAACAAATTGAAGGAGAAAAACCATATGATCATCTCAATAGATGCAGAGAAAGCTTTTGACAAAATTCAACACCCATTTATGATAAAAACCCTGCAGAAAGTAGGTGTAGAGGGAACTTTCCTCAATATAATAAAGGCCGTATATGACAAGCCCACAGCCAACATCATCCTCAATGGCGAAAAACTGAAAGCATTTCCACTAAGGTCAGGAACAAGACAAGGTTGCCCACTCTCACCACTCTTATTCAACATAGTTTTGGAAGTTTTAGCCACAGCAATCAGAGAAGAAAAGGAAATAAAAGGAATCCAAATCGGAAAAGAAGAAGTAAAGCTGTCACTGTTTGCAGATGACATATGATACTATACATAGATAATCCTAAAGATGCTACCAGAAAACTACTAGAGCGAATCAATGAATTTGGTAAAGTAGCAGGATACAAAACTAATGCACAGAAAAGTCTGGCAGTCCTATACACTAATGATGAAAAATCTGAAAGTGAAATCAAGAAAACACTCCCATTTACCACTGCAACAAAAATAATAAAATATCTAGGAATAAATCTACCTAAGGAGACAAAAGACCTGTATGAAGAAAATTATGACACTGATGAAAGAAATTAAAGATGACACAAATAGATGGAGAGATATATACTATGTTCTTGGATTGGAAGAATCAACATTGTGAAAATGACTCTACTACCCAAAGCAATCTACAGATTCAATGCAATCCCTATCAAACTACCACTGGCATTTTTCACAGAACTAGAACAAAAAATTTCACAATTTGTATGGAAACACAAAAGACCCCGAATACCCAAAGCAACCTTGAGAACAAAAAACCAAGCTGGAGGAATCAGGCTCCCTGACTTCAGAGTACACTACAAAGCTACAGTAATCAAGACAGTATGGTACTGGCACAAAAACAGAAAGACAGATCAATGGAACACGATAGAAAGCCCAGAGATAAACCTACGCCCATATGGTCATCTTATCTTTGATAAAGGAGGCAGGAATGTACAGTGGAGAAAGGACAGCCTCTTCAATAAGTGGTGCTGGGAAAATTGGACAGGTACATGTAAAAGTATGAGATTAGATCACTCCCTAACACCATACACAAAAATAAGCTCAAAATGGATTAAAGACCTAAATGTAAGGCCAGAAACTATCAAACTCTTAGAGGAAAACATAGGCAGAACACTCTATGACATAAATCACAGCAAGATCCTTCTTGACCCATCTCCTAGAGTAATGGAGATAAAAACAAAAATAAACAAATGGGACCTAATGAAACTTCAAAGCTTTTGCACAGCAAAGGAAACCATAAACAAGACCAAAAGACAGCCCTCAGAATGGGAGAAAATATTTGCAAATGAATCAACTGACAAAGGATTAATCTCTAAAATTTACAGGCAGCTCATGCAGCTCAATAACAAAAAAATAAACAACCCAATCCAAAAATGGGCAGAAGACCTAAATAGACATTTCTCCAAAGAAGATATACAGACTGCCAACAAACACATGAAAGAATGCTCAACATCATTAATCATTAGAGAAATGCAAATCAAAACTACAATGAGATATCATCTCACACCAGTCAGAATGGCCATCATCAAAAAATCTAGAAACAATAAATGCTGGAGAGGGTGTGGAGAAAAGGGAACACTCTTGCACTGCTGGTGGGAATGTGAATTGGTTCAGCCACTATGGAGAACAGTATGGAGGTTCCTTAAAAAACTACAAATAGAACTACCATATGACCCAGCAATCCCACTACTAGGTATATACCCTGAGGAAACCAGAATTCAGAAAGAGTCATGTACCAAAATGTTCATTGCAGCTCTATTTACAATAGCCCGGAGATGGAAACAACCTAAGTGCCCGTCGTCGGATGAATGGATAAAGAAGATGTGGCACATATATACAATGGAATATTACTCAGCCATAAAAAGAAACGAAATTGAGCTATTTGTAATGAGGTGGATAGATCTAGAGTCTGTCATACAGAGTGAAGTAAGTCAGAAAGAGAAGGACAAATACCGTATGCTAACACATATATATGGAATTTAAGAAAAAAAAATGTTATGAAGAACCTAGGGGTAAAACAGGAATAAAGACAGAGACCTACTGGAGAACAGACTTGAGGATATGGGGAGGGGGAAGGGTGAGGTGTGTTAGGGCGAGAGAGAGACATGGACATATATATACTAACAAACGTAAGGTAGATAGCCAGTGGGAAGCAGCCGCATGGCACAGGGAAACCGGCTCGGTTCTTTGTGGCTGTCTGGAGGGGTGGGATAGGGAGGGTGGGAGGGAGGGAGACAAAGAGGGAAGAGATATGGGAACATATATATATGTATAACTGACTCACTCTGTTATAAAGCAGAAACTAACACACCATTGTAAAGCAATTATACCCCAATAAAGATGTTAAAAAAAAAAAAAAAAAGAAACTCTACTTCCCAAAGCAATCTATAGATTCAATGCAATCCCTATCAAACTACCACTGGCATTTTTCACAGAACTAGAACAAAAAATTTCACAATTTGTATGGAAACACAAAAGACCCCGAATAGCCAAAGCAATCTTGAGAACAAAAAATGGAGCTGGAGGAATCAGGCTGCCTGACTTCAGACTATACTACAAAGCTACAGTAATCAAGACAGTATGGTACTGGCACAAAAACAGAAAGATAGATCAATGGAATAGGATAGAAAGCCCAGAGATAAACCCATGCACATATGGTCACCTTATCTTTGATAAAGGTGGCAGGAATATACAGTGGAGAAAGGACAGCCTCTTCAATAAGTGGTGCTGGGAAAATTGGATAGGTACATGTAAAAGTATGAGATTAGATCACTCCCTAACACCATACACAAAAATAAGCTCAAAATGGATTAAAGACCTAAATGTAAGGCCAGAAACTATCAAACTCTTAGAGGAAAACATAGGCAGAACACTCTATGACATAAATCACAGCAAGATCCTTCTTGACCCATCTCCTAGAGTAATGGAGATAAAAACAAAAATAAACAAATGGGACCTAATGAAACTTCAAAGCTTTTGCACAGCAAAGGAAACCATAAACAAGACCAAAAGACAGCCCTCAGAATGGGAGAAAATATTTGCAAATGAATCAACTGACAAAGGATTAATCTCTAAAATTTACAGGCAGCTCATGCAGCTCAATAACAAAAAAATAAACAACCCAATCCAAAAATGGGCAGAAGACCTAAATAGACATTTCTCCAAAGAAGATATACAGACT
This sequence comes from Lipotes vexillifer, assembly GCF_000442215.2. NCBI lineage: Eukaryota > Metazoa > Chordata > Mammalia > Artiodactyla > Lipotidae > Lipotes > Lipotes vexillifer. The sequence goes on from NW_006770589.1 coordinate 3,513,867, forward strand.
GCCAACAAACACATGAAAGAATGCTCAACATCATTAATCATTAGAGAAATGCAAATGAAAACTACAATGAGATATCATCTCACACCAGTCAGAATGGCCATCATCAAAAAATCTAGAAACAATAAATGCTGGAGAGGGTGTGGAGAAAAGGGAATGCTCTTGCACTGCTGGTGGGAATGTGAATTGGTACAGCCACTATGGAGAACAGTATGGAGGTTCCTTAAAAAACTACAAATAGAACTACCATATGATCCAGCAAACCCACTATTGGGCATATACCCTGGGAAAACCATAATTCAAAAAGAGTCATGTACCAAAATGTTCATTGCAGCTCTATTTACAATAGTCCAGAAATGGAAACAACCTAAGTGTCCATCATCGGATGAATGGGTAAAGAAGATGTGGCACGTATATACAATGGAATATTACTCAGCCATAAAATGAAACAAAATTGAGCTATTTGTAATGAGGTGGATGGACCTAGAGTCTGTCATACAGAGTGAAGTAAGTAAGAGTAAGACAAATACCGTATGCTAACACATATATATGGAACTTAAGAAAAAAAAATGTCATGAAGAACCTAGGGGCAAGACAGGAATAAAGACACAGACCTACTAGAGAATGGACTTGAGGATATAGGGAGGGGGAAGGGTAAGCTGTGACAAAGCGAGAGAGTGGCATTGACATATATACACTACCAAAAGTAAAATAGATAGCTAGTGGGAAGCAGCCACATAGCACAGGGAGATCACCTCGGTGCTTTGTGACTGCCTAGAGGGGTGGTAGGGTGGGAGGGAGGGAGACGCAAGAGGGAAGAGATACGGGAACATATGTATATGTATAACTGATTCACTTTGTTATAAAGCAGAAACTAATACACCATTGTAAATCAATTATACTCCAATAAAGATGTTTATAAAAGAAAGGAATTGCTTTCAGACTCATAGGAATTAGTTTCTGTTCTTTTACGTTGCATGTCTCTCATGCACCATCAACTAATATTTACAGCTCTGTGGACAGGAACAAGAGACCAGTACCAACTGTTGTCACATTTTTCCAATTCAACCATACTAATTGACATCTTTGCATGCACTATGCACTTCAGCTGACACAGCAAGAGGTTTTCAGCTTACTGAGTTAGTTTGTGAGGTAGGTTTGATCTGAAGAAAAATGCAATTGATAATGGAAATGGTACCCGCCTATATAATAAGGTGCACCTGTTTTCTCCCTAAGTAGAAAGTATTAAGTAGAATTTAACTTTTTTCAGCAGTGACTTGTGGTGATCATCAAGAACCTCAGTATCTGTGGCAGGTTTAACTAATTAGATGATTATCACACTAAGTCCTCTACCTCCCAGGCATACAACCAGACTACATTTCCCAACTTTCCTTGCAATAGGTTGGCCTATGACTGACTTGCGGGCCAAAGTAATATATGCTATTTTCAGCCTTGCCCTAAAACACCTCCTCTGAAATCTGCTGTGCTTGCCTTTCCCTCATTTGTGGCCAGATGCAGAAGATCCAGCCAAGGATTCCAAGGTTCAAGGGGATCACAGAGCTGCTAGAGGGTTGAAGTCTGGGTCCTTGAGCCACTTCTCAGAGGAGAGCCACCCAATCAGAAATACCTTCTTTGACTTGTACAAGTAAGAAATAAGCTGGCACTGTGGGAAATCATTTGTTACAGAGTTTGGCTACGTGGGGTTGTGTTCTGAGGCCCGTGAGCCATGGACGCTGAACCTGCGTGTCCGGAGCCTGTGCTCTGCAACGGGAGAGGCCACAACAGTGAGAGGCCCACGTACCGCAAAAAAAAAAAAAAAAAAATTTGATTTTTTTAAATCTGTGTAATGGCTTAAGTGATCTTCAACCTTTGCCTTTCCTACTGGGATTTTCCCCTTTTCTTTAGATTCTTGTTTCTTTTTTAGAGACCTTTCAATATTTCTTTTAGGGTAGGTTTACCATTGTTGAATTCTTTGTTTTTGCTTGTCTTAGAAATTATTTTCCCTTCTATTCTAAATGATAATCTTGCTGGGCAGAGTATCCTAGGTTGCATGTTTTTCCCTTTCAGTAATTTGAATATATCATACCACTCCCTTCTGGTCTGCAATGTTTCTGCAAAAGATTCATCTGATAGGGCAACTGGGGGCTTCCTTGTAACTCCTTGTTTTTCTCTTGCTGCCTTTAGAATCCTCTTTCAAGGAATTTCTCTTGTCCTTTCATTGGGAGTAGTTCCTCTGTTTTTTTCATTTTACTTAACTTTCTCTGTCTCTATTAATTTAGGAGAAACAGATACCCACTATGGTTTTGAAGGGGTGTTTTTATGTAGGAGCGTCCCTGTGTAGACTCTGTGTGTCCAATATTCCTGGTACAAGGGCTGGTTTTGGTATGGATGCCAGCCATGTCTTTTTCAATGTGTGCTGGTCATTATCTCCTTGAGAAGGGGTGTGACTGCTGTTGTGGTGTTCAAAGCTTGCGCTGGATGTGAGGCAGGGCCTCCTCTTTGTTCTGTGGCTGTCACCACCCTGCTGGGGGCAGGGTCTACTCCCCAGTTGTTGAAGTAGAAGCCCTGAGGGTTCGGTTTAATCAGGCTCCGTCCTCTTGAGTGTGTGCCCTACCCCAAAGGAGGTGATTGCTGAAGCAAATGAGGCCCGTGTGGTCACAGTGACCCTATGTGTTGCCCGTGCAGGCATCCATGGTTCTGCTCAGCAGCCCAAGGTAGCGTCTCTTTTTCCGTTGTGTTCATCCCAGATGTAGTGAAAGGCTGTGGTGTGGAATAGGCTGTGGCTAGGGATTGTGGCACTGTGGCTGTACTGCCACCTGAGACCTGGGTTGCCTCTGGTCGACCTGTACCAAAACCCATCTGCCCCAGATCTGGCATGAAGCTGTGGTATAGAGTGGGCAGAACTGGGGCACTCCTGCTGGGAAACTAATTGCCACATGCTACTGCACAGGGCCTGACTACCCGAGATTCAGCACCTAGCTGCTGCACATTCTTGTGGTGCTGCTCAGGGCATGTGCTGACAATGTGTGCTGTGGCTGGGCCCACCATCATGCACAGGCTGACAAAGAGCTCCTCAGCACCCCCTGAATCACACCCCAGGCCCTCCAGGCTGTCTCTGCATGGCTAGATGAGTCCTCTGCCAGGGCCTGGCTGCCTGAGATTCGGCACTTAGCTGCTGTGTGTCCTTGTGGTACCACCCCATGTGCTCACTCACAGCGTCTGCCTGGCTTGCCCAGCCACCCGGCTAGGTGCACTGACAATGTTCTCTGTGGTTCCACTGAGATCACACCCCAGGCACCCTGGTCTGTCTCTACGCAGAGAGACTGAATCTTTGCCCTGATCTGTGCCAGGCTGTGGTGTGAAATGAGGGGAATGGGGGTGTTCACCCCTTCAAATTGGGAAATGCAGCAAGGCGGCAGCTGACAGTGTTAAGTCTATTTCCACCCTGATTGTTAGCAAGCCAGCACGTGTGACACTGCTCCTGAGTAGAGTGTAGGCTTCTCCAGCCCTTCTATCTGCCTCAGTGGATTTACCAGTAGGCAAGGGAGCTCCCTAGTCTGAGGAACTATCCATGTGGACCTCCTTTTCCTTCCAGACCCCTCCCAGGGGCACCAGTCCCAACCTGAGGCCCCTTTTTTTTTTCTTTTGTCCTACCCCGTTACATGGAGATCTTTCTTGCAACTTTGCTTGTATAGGAGATCTGCCAGTTTCCAGTTAGTTTTCTGTGAGAGTTATGTCACATATAGATGTATTTTTGATGTTTGTGAGGTAGGTGAGCTCCAGGTTCTCCTACTGTGCCATCTTGATCCCCCTTCCTCCTATAACTACAGACATACACTTAAAGTCTATGTCATCTCATATTAGTATAGCCACCCACCTTTCTTTTGGTTACTGTTTGCATGGAATATCTTCTCATCTTTCCACTTTTAACCTATTTGTGTCCTTCAATCTAAAGTGAGTCTCTTATAGACAGTATATACTTGATTATCTTTTAAAATCCTTTCAGCTTCATTTGCATTCAAAACAATTACTGATATGGAAGGATTTCTGCCATTTTGCTATTTGTTTGCTGTATGTCATATCATTTTTATCCTCTACTACTGCCTCCTTTTGTGTTTAATGTATTTTTATATAGCATGCTGTTTTTACTTCCTCTCATTTCCTTTCAATATATATAGTTTAAGTCATTTTTCTAGTGGTTACCCTAAGGATTACAATTAATATCTTACACTTATAACAACCTAGTTCCAATAACTATCAACTTAGCTTCAACAGTATACAAAAAATCTACTCTTTTATAGCTCCATCTCTTCTTATGTTGTTCCTGTCACAAATTATACCTTTATACATGGCGTGTTCATTAATATAGGCTTATTATTATCACTTACTCATTTGTCTTTTAAATTATATATAGGAAAAAATTTACTAACAAAAAAATACAATATTATATTTTATACTTAACTATGTAATTATCCCTACTAGTATTATTTCTTCATATGCTCCAAATTACTGTCTAATGTCCTTTCATTTAAAAAAAAATTTTATTTATTTATTTTGGTTGCGTTGGGTCTTAGTTGTGGCATGCGAACTTCTTAGCTACAGCATGCATGCAGCATCTAGTTCCCTGACCAGGGATTGAACCCAGGCCTCCTGCATTGGGAGCACAGAGTCTTACCCACTGGACCACCAGGGAAGTCCCTGTCCTTTCATTTTTTAACCAAAGGATTCACTTTAACATTTCTTTTAGGCAGTTCTATAACCAACAAACTCCCTCAGATTTTGTTTATCTGGGAACATCTTGTTTTCTTTTTTTTGTTTGCAGTACGCAGGCCTCTCACTGTCGTGGCCTCTCCCACTGTGGAGCACAGGCTCTGGATGTGCAGGCTCAGCAGCCATGGCTCACGGGCCCAGCTGCTCTGCGGCATGTGTGATCTTCCCAGACCGGGGCACGAACCCATGTCCCCTGCATGGGCAGGCGGACTCTCAACCACTGCGCCACCAGGGAAGCCCCCACTGTGCCACCAGGGAAGCCCATTTTTCTCCATTTTTGAAGAACAGTTTTGCCAGATACAGAAATCTTGGTTTACAGGGTTTTCATTTTTGTTTTCTTTTTTTTTCTCTCAGTATTTTAAATATGTCACCACACTATCTTCTGGTCTCTAATAAGTTTCTGGCCTCCATGGTTTCTAATAAGAAATAATTTTATTGAGGATCCCTTCTTTGTGGTGATTCACTTCTCTCTTGCTGCTTTCAAGATTTTCTCTTTGTTTTTCTTTTTCAATAGTTTGTTTATAACGTGTCTTAGTGTGGATCATTTTTAATTTATTCTTCTTGAAGTTTGTTGACTTCCTTGGATGTGAAGGTTCATGTCTCTCATCAAATGTGGGAAGTTTTTAGCCATTATTTCTTCAAATATTCTTTCTGCCCCTTTCTCTCCTCTACTTTTGGAACTTTCATTATGTTTATGTTGGAATATTTGATAGTGTTCCACAGGTCTCTTAACCTCTGTTCATTTTTCTTCATGCTTTTTTCTTTCTGCTCCTCAAACTGGATAATTTCAATTGACCTATTCAAGTTAATTGATTCTTTCTTCTCCCTGCTCAAATCTGTTGTTAAAACACTCTAGTGAAATTTTATTTTAGTTATTTACTGAATTCTCATTAGAATCTTTTTTTATAATTTCTATTTCTTTATTAAGATCCTCTATTTGTTCAGACATTCTCAACATTCTCCTGGTGTTCTCTAGTTCTTGGTGTATGGTTCTCTTTAGCACTTTGAACATATTTAAGACATTTGATTTTAAGTCTTTGTCTAGTTAGTACAATGTCTGGGCTTCCTCACACACTGGGGCAGTTTCTGTGAATTTTTTTTCCTGTGAATGGGCCATACCTTGTTTCTTTGCATTCCTCATATTTTTTGTGGAAAACTGTACATGTTAGTATTATAATGCGGTATCTCTGGAAATAATATTCTCTCACCACCCTCTCCTCAGAATTTGTTGTTGTTACTCGTAGTGGGTTGTAACTGACTGTTTAGTAAACTTTCTAAATTATTTTTGTGAAGACTATACTTTTTTCTTAGAAGTATATGTTTCTTTAGCTTAGTATTCAGCTAATGCTTTGACAGAGATTTTTGGATGCTGAACCCAAGAAGAGAAACAAGATAAAAAAGGTTTCTTCTCTTTTTTCAGATTTGAGGGCACTCCTTCAACATTTAGCTGGGCCATATAAAACCCCACTCTAGCCTTCACTTCCTGCTTGCGCTGAGACTAAAGATCAACCAGTATTGAAAGGCTAGGGTCTTCTCAAGTATTTTGTATGTGTTCTGCCCTGGTCATGTGGATAACCTTTTAGATTCCCTGGTATACAAAGGAAAATTCTGAAAGTTCCTATTGCCCCTAAGTATCTTATTCCCAGTTTGTCCTCTGAGATTGTGTGACTACTGTGCAACTATTGCTTGTCCCAACTGTTATCTTTTGCCACAGCATCTTGTTCACTTGTGGCAGTGGTTTGTTCATTTGTCTCTCAATGTGTTTAAGGGATGCCTTCCATGGAGCTAATTCTCCACCCAGAGAGCTCCACATTGGGTGAAACAAAGGCAAACATCTATATGTCAAGGAGCCAGAAGACAAATCGAAACAATCAAAATTCTTTGAGAACAAGGTCTATTCTGTTCCCTCTGGGACTAGGAACCCACACCAAGAACACAGGTTGATGCCTTCAAAACCAGGACCAACCTGGGAACAGAGAAGTGTGGGAAAGGTAACTTAAATGCCACAAAGCTCTATGTGTTTCAGTCACCCTTTTCCTAATAAAGCATTCACTTCATTGCTATAAACCTTTGACTATCTTCCAGGATTCCAATAAATTTGATCCTGACAATTTGCCAGTTTTTTGTGGGTGTTTCTAGGGAAGTACAAAACCCCAGAGTTTCCTACTCCACCATTTTCACTGACATTACTAGTCACACCTCTTTGCATTATTTTTTGTTTTTAGCAGTCACTCAAGGGATTGCAATATATATCCTAAACTTTCATAGTCTACTTGGGGGTTACTTTTGTACGACTTCACTTCAAAGAATCTTCCAAACATATTTAACTTACCCAATTTCCATTTATTCTGTAAATGTCATATATATTACATTTATATACAACATAAAACTCGAAGTAAAAGGTTTTGATTTTTACTTTACTTACTGATGTAAACTTTAAAGAACTGAAGAAAAAGTTATATTTATTTATATTTATCCATGTATTTCCCATTTCTGGTGTTCTTTATTCCTTCCTGACGATCTGAATTTCTATTCGGTATCATTTCCACTCAGCCTGAAAATGTTCCTTTGGCATTTCTTGTAGTGCAGGTTAGCAGATGATGAATTCTCTTTGTTTCTATTCATCTGAATTAATATTCTGTTAGGCACAGAATTCTGAGTTGGCAGGGTTTGCCCACCAACCCCACCCGAGCACTGAAATATGTCAATTCCCTGTCTTCTTGTTCCATTATCTCTCATGAGAAGTCAGCAACACTTACATCATTGTTTCCCTGCAGCAATATATTGCCTTTCTCTAGCTGCATTCAAAGTTTTCTCATTTTCTCTAGTTTTCATAGGTTTGATTACGATGTGCCTAGGTGTGGTTTTCATGGTATTTTTCCTGCTTGGCATCTAAAGAGTTTCTTGAATATGTATACTTAATAATGTCTTTCAAAAACTTTGGGAATTTTTGAGCTATTTTTTTCTCCATAAAAAAGAAAAACTCACTCCACCACACACTGAAAAATTTTTGTTGACTACTGGAAATCATTATCATTCTATGATATCTGAAAATTTTTAGTATCTAATAAATTTTTACATTAAAAGGAGAATTAAATTTTCTGAAACATAAAAGAGGGGGGTACTCTTATAAACACATTTCACAGGTCAGCATAACCCTGATACCAAACCAGATAAGGATGCCGAAGGAAAAGAAAATTGCAGGCCAGTATCCCTGATGAAAAGAGATGCAAAAATCCTCGATAAAGTATTAACAAACTGAATCCAAAAATACATTAAAAGGATCATACACCATCATTAAGTGGGATTTATTCCAGGGATGCAAGGATGTTTCAACATCCACAAATGAGTCAATGTGATACACATAACTTTTTTAAGAAAATGATTATCATATGACCATCTCAACTGATGCAGAAAAAGCATTTGACAAAATTCAACACCCATTTATGACAAAATTCTCAACAAAGCAGGTACAGTGGGAACATATCCCAACATAGTAAAGGCCATATATGATAGGTCCACAACTAACATCATATGCAAAGGTGAAAAGCTGAAAGCATTTCATCTAGGATCACGAACAAGACAAAGATGCCCAGTCTTGCCACTTTTATTCAACATAGTACGTGAAGTCCTAGCCAGAGCAATTAATCAAGAAAAATAAATAAAAGGCATCCAAATTGTAAAGGAAGAAATAAAACTGTCAGTATCTGCAGATGACATAATATTATATATAGAAAACAGTAGAGGTTCCCTCAAAAAACTGTTAGAACTAATAAACAAACTCAGTAAAGTTGCAGAATATAAAATCAATACACAAAAATCAGTTGCATTTCTATACACTAGTAACAAACTATCAGAAAAAGAAATTAAGAAAACAATCCCACTTACAACTGCATCAAAAAGAATAAAATGCTTAGAAATAAATTTGATCCAAAAATTTAATATCTATATATTGAAAACTATGAGATATTAATGAAAGAAACTGAAGACACTAATAAATGGAAAGAGATGCCGTGCTCATGGATTGGAAGAATTAATATTGTTAAAACATAAAAATTCCAATTATTTTTCACAAAAATAGAACAATCCAAAAATTTGTATGGAACCACAAAGGAACCCACATAGCCAAAGCAATCTTGAGAAAGAATAAGAAAATTGGAGGCATCATGATTCCTAATTTCAAACTATGTTGCAAAGCTATAGTAATTAAAACAGTATGGCACCGGGATTAAAAAAGACATAGGTAGTTCCCTGGCGGGCCGATGGTTAGGACTTGGTGCTTTCACTGCCATGGCCTGCGTTCAACCCCTAGTCAAGGAACTAAGATCCCACAGGCTAAGCAGTGCAGGAAAAAAAAAAAAGACACATAGATCAATGGGACAGACTCAAGAACCCAGAAATAAACCCATACCTATACAATCTACTGATTCACGATAAAGTAGTCAAGAATATACAGTGCGGAAAGGACAATCTGTCAATAAATGGTGTTGGAAAAACTGGGCAATCACATGCAAAAGAATGAGACTATACCACTATCTTACATCATACACAAAAATTAACTCAAAATGGATTAAAGACTTGAACATAAGGCTTGAAACCATAAAATTCCTATTAGAAAACATAGGTGGTAAGCTCCTTGACATAGGTTTTAGCGATGACTTTTTAAATCTGACACCAAAAGCAAAAGCCAAGAAAAGAAAAACACATGGCAAAACATCAAACTAAAAAGCTTCTGCACAGCAAAGGAAACCATCAACAAAAAGGCAACCTACTGAATGAGATAAAATAATTTCAAATCATATATCTGATAAGGGGTTAATATCCAAAATACAGAAAGAACTCACATAACTCAACAGCAAAAAAACAAACAACCCAACTGAAAAATGGGTAGAAGATCTGAATAGAGTTTTCCAAAGAAGACATACAGATGGTCAACAGGCACATGAAAAGATGCTCATCATGACTAATCAGGAAAATGCAACTCAAAACCACAATGTGATACCACTTTATACCTGTCAGAATGGGTGTCATCAAAAAGTCAACAAATAGCCAGTGTTGGCAAGGATGTAGAGAAAAGGGAACCCATGTGCACTGATGGTGGGAATGTAAATTGGTGCAACCACCATGGAAAACAGTATGGTGTATCCTTAAAAGATTAAAAATAGAACTACCAATTCCATTTCTGGGTATTTATCCAAATAAAACAAAAACACTAAGTCAAAAATGCACATGCACATGCACCCTATGTTTCACTGCAGTATTATTTACAATAGTCAAGATTTGGAAACAACCGAAGTGTCCACTGATAATTAGATAAAGAAGATACGGTATTTTATATATATAATATAATATTATTTGGCCATAAAAAAGAAAAAATCTTGCACAAATTGATAACATGATGGACTCAAAGGACATTATGCTAAGTAAAACAAGTCAGTAAGTCAGAGAGAGAAAAACAAATACCACATGATTTCTCTTATATGTGGAATTTAAACAAAAAATGAACAAATGAACAAAAACAAGGTCATAGATACAGAACACAGACTGGTGGTTCCAAGAGGCAGGTGGTGGGGGTAGGAGAAATAGATGAACTGGGGGGGGTTTGGTGCTTTTTTTTTTTCTTTTTTAGTTTAAATAGGTTAAACAAAACTTTAAAAAAGAAACAAAGAATAGGTATGGAGGGGACAATGGGTCCCTCCAATGTAGGGGATACTGGAAAGTGCCTGAAAGGAAGGTATCCTGCACTTTAGACCATGGAAGGTAGGTCAGTCCCCCATTCCTGGGGTCACCAGCTTTATGTTGTAAGCAGCTTAGCCCCAAGAATATTCAGAAGCCCCACTCAGAATTCTCTCAGGAAAAAAAAAAGGAGGCGGTACCAAAAATACAAGGACTTAGACTTTCAGTAGCCAATGTGACAAGTTCTTATATGAAAATATCAGGCTTTTGGTATGTCCATACTATGGGAAATTATAAGTTTAATTTATATGTGGTGATCTTGGGTAATTAATTTGATACACTGGGAGTTTAAAAATATAAATTGCAGTACATATAACGATCCCATTTCTTTAAGTAACAGGAAATATGTATATATTTGTACAAAAATAGCAAGGTATGGGAGGAACCATTTCAAAGTTAACATTGATTACCTAAGAGAGAGTAATAGTTTAACAAATATTTTCAAAATAATAGTATATTACATACAAATTAAAATGAAATTTGAAAAAACCACCTGGTGCTGGAGAAGTCTGAAAACCTTGTAGACAAGGAAGGTGTACCTCCTTCTGTATCTTCCTGTTTAGTCTAAAGGGGAGTCTACATTTAAGTGGCTGGGGAATGTCCCCAAAGTGCCCCAGGTTGGCAAATCTTCCTACAAGAGGAGACATCAACCACAGTCAACCACACCAAGTCAGGATGGGATTTTCAGCTGTTAAACTGCAGGGGACATTCAGTGGTTTCCCAAATGTGGTCTGTGAAGGACTAGAGAGTCTGGGAAAGGGGAGTTATGAGGCTAACAGGTGAACTTCTGGGACCCCACTGCCACTGTCTGTTTTGCAATTGGGATTTTCATTAAACTTAGGATTCAGCAGCAACAAAAACAAAAGAAGTTGAAAATTTCTGATACAATTGAAAGGGACTTTGGAGTCAAACAAAATTTACTTAATCTCCCTGAGTCTTAGTTTCTTCATCTGTGTAATGCAGATAAACCATAACCTACAAGGGCTGTTGTGAGGATAAGATGAAATAATGCAGTTAAGCACTTAGCACTTAATAAATGGTCACTTAAAAGACAAAAGGGTCACCTAACTTGGGGTGAATAAAGGGCTTGAAACATTTTACACTATAGCATTGTCTTCAACTTTGCCTGTCACTTTCAGACGTAATGCATTTCAATGACCTGGGGTGAACTGTCACCATCATGCGCTCTGAGCACCTATTCATTCTGGGTGCTACTTTTCTGTTTGAAAAAGTCACCTCATTTTGTGAGGTAAGGAACCTAAATTCTTATCAGCCTGGAGGGAAAGAAGGGTGATAGAGACCTATGAAGCTCATGTTTAGTAAGCATCACAGTGGAGAAGACTGCTTCTTGCATTCTAGGCCAGGAAAAACTGTGAGGCCTTTACTAAACCAGGCTGACCCAGGTAGTCTGTCTTGATCAAAATGGGATAATGAATACAAAGAAAAACAGTGTGACATAGTGGCTTAGAACCCAAACTCTGAAACTAGACTCCCTGGATTCAAATTACGCATTGGCCACTTACTAGCTATGTGACCCTGGTGAAGTTGCTTGACATCTCTATGCCTTAGTTTCCTCATCTATAAATAACTATTGCATATGGTTATTGAGAGGATCAGATTAGTTAATGTATGTAAGGCACTTAGAATATAATAAGAGCTGTATAAGGGTGCTATATAAGAGTTAGCACATATGCTACATTCTACATATACCTAGGCATATATAACTAATCAACAACAGCATTTTTTTCCAATGAATCTGTTTGAGGTGTCTATATCCTTTGCAAAAAAGACACTTGGTGTAGCTGTTAACTGATTAGCTCACCAAATGAAAACTGTTGTCACCTCATAAAGTCAACTGGAATATTTTATTATAAGTAGTGGAGAAAGTCAGTTTACCCATACCAGTTTTCTATACCAAATACTCCACAAGAGTAAAATGTATCCTGATTAGAGGCAAATGACGCCATGTAAGGGAGATTTGGCACCCAGGCCTGGTGGCCTGTTGTGTGGACACAAATGTTTTCAGCTGCTGGAGACAGTCCGTTCACATCCTGAGACAAGCAGCCATGAAAACTCATTTTTGCCTTTCCTCGTTTGTCATTTGCTATAGAATAAGAGCAGTTACTAAGCCACAGACCATAAAGAAAAAAGTTAGTCTCATAAAATACAGCATGATCCTGCTTGAAAAAGCATGCACACTTCAAAGTCACCCATGGACAGAGACACATAGGTAAGCCACTCGAGGACATTTATTTCAACTAGGAGCATTTACCCTGAGAACCCAGCCCTTGGTTAAAGAGAGAGACAGAGAGAGTGAGAGAGGGAATTTTGTTCAACATAAATATTTCAAAAATTATAGGCTACAGAAGGTAGAAAATGAAGCTTCCCTACAATCCTCACATTTATTCGTAAATACTATATATAGCCAATAGACTGTCATAATAAAGTACTCTTAGCTCTTGACTTGGGCTACTTCAGAGGGAAAATAATTGTTCTAAGAAATTAGATATTTTTCCCCAGTTTTACTGAGAAATAATTGACATACATCACTGAATAAGTTTAAAGCAGAGATGTTCTTAAAATAGCTTCCTCAGAGCTATACATCACTATTCTTTGCATTGTTCAGGGTACAAGCATTGTTTCACATTCTTTTTAACTGT
>NW_006770589.1:3527059-3535134 GCF_000442215.2 Lipotes vexillifer
GGAAAACCAAAAGTTACATAAATAAAGGAAAAAGGGTTTTATATCTCAGCTGGAAGTTAGTAATATTTACTTAACTATAATATAAACTGAATATTGTGATAAAAATTATGAGGAAACTACATTTGGAGGATGAGATTAGATGAAGGGAGGACAGAGAAGGATAAAAGTAAAAATAACTAAATACATAATTCCTCATCTACAATAGAAAATAGATTTAAATCTAAAACTAAAAAAATCAACAAAGAACATAAGCATGTTATTTAGTAATAGGTAAAACATACAAAAATAAGGTGTTAAATGAATTGAGGATGGTTGCACCTGAGGAGCAGAAATGGCTGCTTTTGGATGCTTCTTTGTTGTTTGTTAGTAACCTGTGATATAAAACATATGTGTGTTTTGCACCAGTATCAGCATATCAAAAGTGATGCTATGGGCTAGAAATGCCTCGGGGCATTCACCCAGGTCCGCAGTGAGTCCCACACACAGACATTTCCCCTTTCAGAACCACTGCTGTGGCTGGATCAGCCCTTGCGGTTTTTATTATGATTGCAAGGTGCCTTCAGCAATAAACATCAGGAAACTGAAAAAAACAACAAGGTTTATTCCTCACAGGTCCTGGAGAGTACACAGCACACCTGGGGCTACACAGTAAAGTCACTGATAGAGAAATTTCTCTATTATTTTTGTAAATTTTCTGTAAGTTTTAAATTATTTCAAAATAAAAAGTTAGAAAACAAAAATGTCTTGCAAAAATGTTAAAAGAAGTTCTTTAGAAGATTTGGTGGCTGGCGAGAAACTGCTTCCTGGTTCACAGCCGGCTGTCTTCTCACTTCCACATGGTAAAAGAGGCAAGGGAGTTCTCTGGGTTCTCTTTTATAAGGGAATTAGTCCCATTCATGAGGTCTCCACCTTCATGGCATTATCATCACACAAAAGTGCCATCTCCAAATACCGTAAGGTTTCAACATATGAATTTGGAGGGATACAAATATTAAATCTACAGCAAAATGGTGTAGTGTTATTTGAAAATGGACTAAGATTAGCTGTCAACGTACACTGCAAACTCTGGGGAAAACACTAAAAAATGTTAAAAAAAATAAAAAGAAGTATAACTGATATTCTAAGAAAGGAGAGAAAATGAAATCAAATAAAATGATCAATTAAAACTAAAAGGGGCCTCCCTGGTGGCGCAGTGGTTGAGAGTCCGTCTGCCGATGCAGGGGATACGGGTTCGTGCCCCGGTCCGGGAGGATCCCACATGCCGCGGAGCCATGGCCACTGAGCTTGCGCGTCCGGCAAGGGGAGAGGCCGCAACAGTGAGAGGCCCACATATTGCAAAAAAAAAAAAAAAAAAAAAACTAAAAGGCAGAAAAAGAGTAGAAGACAAAAATAGAACACAGAACAAAGGCAACAAACAGAAAACAACAACAAATATGGTAAATATTAATCCAAATATATCAATAATTACTTTGCGGCTCAATAGTTAAATGCACCAATTCAAAGACAAGTGATTGTCAGAGTGAAAACCCAGCTATCTAAATTTACCTACAAGAAACCCACTTTAAATATAAAGACTCACATAGATTGAAAGTAAGTGGATGGAGAAAAATATATCATGCTAACACTAGTCAAAAGAAAGCAGGAGAAGTTATATTAATTTGCAACAAAGCAGACTTCAAAGTAAGGGAAGTTATCAGGGATAAAGAAAGGCATTACATAATGATAAAAGGGTCAATACTCCAAAAAGACATAACAATTTTTAATGTGTATACACCTAACAACAGAGCATAAACTGGGTGAGACAAAAACTGATAGAACAGCAAGGAGAAATAGATGAATCAACTATCATACTTGGAGACTTTAAACACTCTCTTAGAAATGAACATATATGGCAGGAAGAAATCAGTAAGGACAAACCTGACCTTAATTGTAATTTAAAAATATATATATTTATATATATATCCCTGCAAACAAAAGTCCAGGACCAGATGGCTTCACTGGGGAATTCTACCAAACATACGAAGAAATTATACCAATCCTTCTCAAACTCTTCCAAAAGACTGGGTATGAGGGAATACTAACTAAGTCATTCTATGAAGCCACCATTACCCTAATACCAAAAACAGACAAAGACATTACCAAAAAGGAAGATAACAGGCCAATATCTTTCATGAATATAGATGCAAAAATCCTCAACAAAATATTAGCAAACTGAATCCAACAACACATAAAAAAGATCACACTTCATGACCAAGTTAGATTCATCCTAGGGCCACAAGGATGGTTCAACATATGCAAATCAATCAGTATGATACACCACATAAACAAAAGAAAAGACAAAAACCACATGGTCGTCTCAACAGATGCAGAAAAAGCACTTAACAAAATTCAACATCCATTCATGATAAAAACTCTTACCAAAGTGGGTCTAGTGGGAACATATCTCAACATAGTAAAAACTATTTATGAAAAGCCCACAGCCAACCTAACACTCAATGGTGAAAAGCTGAAGGCCTTCCCACTTCTATTCAACATAGTACTGGAAGTCCTAGCCACAGCAATCAGACAAGAAAAAGAAATAAAAGGTATCCAAATTGGAAGAGAAGAGGTAACATTATCATTATATGCAAATGACATGATACTAATATATAGAAAACCCTAAAGACTCCACACAAAAACTACTAGAACTGATAAACGAATTCAGCAAGGTAGCAGGATACAAGATTAACATACAAAAATTGGTTGCATTTCTTTACACTAACAATGAAATATCAGAAAGAGGAAGTAAAAAAAAAAAAAATCCCTTTTTAAATGGTATCAAAAAATAAAATACTGGGCTTCCCTGGTGGTGCAGTGGTTGAGAGTCCGCCTGCCGATGCAGGGGACAGGGGTTCGTGCCCCGGTCCGGGAAGATCCCACATGCTGCAGAGTGGCTGGGCCCGTGAGCCATGGCCGCTGATCCTGTGCATCCGGAGCCTGTGCTCCGCAACAGGAGAGGCCACAAAAGTGAGAGGCCCATGTACCGCAAAAAAAAATAAAATAAAATACTTTGGAATAAGCCTGATCAAGGAGGTGAAAGACCTATATGCTGAGAACTATAAAACATTGATGAAGGAAACTGAAGATAATTTAAGCAAATGAAAAGCCATCCCATGCTCTTCGAAGAATTAATATTGTTAAAATGGGCACACTACCCAAAGCAATATACAGATTTAATGTCATCCCTATCAAATTACCCATGACATTTTTCACAGAACTAGAACAAATAATCCTAAAATTTATATGGAACCATAAAAGAACCAGAGTTGACAAAGCAATCCTAAGGAAAAAGAACAAAGCAAGAGGCATACCTTTCCCAGACTTCAGACAATACTACAATTAGCTACAGTAATCAAAACAGCATGGTAGGGGCTTCCCTGGTGGCACAGTGGTTGAGAGTCCGCCTGCTGATGCAGGGGACACGGGTTCATGCCCCGGTCCGGGAAGATCCCAAGTCCCGCGGAGCGGCTGGGCCCATGAGCCATGGCCGCTGAGCCTGCGCATCCGGAGCCTGTGCTCCGCAACGGGAGAGGCCACAACAGTGAGAGGCCCATGTACCGCAAAAAAAAAAACAAAACAAAACAAAAAACAGCATGGTATTGTCAGAAAAAAAGACATATGCATCAATGAAACAGAATAGAGAGCCCAGAAATAAACCCACACACCTACGGTCAATTAATCTTGCCAATTAACAAAGGAGGCAAGAATATACAATGGAGAAAAGACAGTCTCTTCAGCAACTGGTGTTGGGAAAGCTGGACAGCCTCATGTAAATCAATGAAATTAGAACACTCCCTCACACCATATATAAAAATAAACTCAAAATGGTTTGAAGACTTAAATATAAGTCATAACACCATAAAATTCCTACAAGAGAACACAGTAAAACATTCTCTGACATAAATTATACCAATGCTTTCTTAGATCAGTCTACCAAGGCAATAGAAATAAAAGCAAAAATAAACAAATGGGACCTAATAAAACATAAGCTTTTGCACAGCAAAGGAAACAGTAAACAAAATGAAAAGACAACCTATAGACTGGGAGAAAATATTTGCAAGTGATGCAAACAACAAGGGGTTAATCTCCAAAATATACAAACAGCTCATTCAACTCAATAACAACAACAAAATCCAATTAAAAAATGGGCAGAAGACCTAAATAGACATTTCTTCAAAGACATATGGATGGCCAATAGGCACATGAAAAAATGTTCAACATCGCTAATTATTAGAGAAATGCAAATCAAGACAGCAATGAGGTATCACCTAATACTGGTCAGAATGTCCATCAGTAAAAAGTCTACAAATAATAAATGCTGGAGAGAGTGTGGAGAAAAGTGAACCCTCCTATACTGTTGGTGCGAATGTAAATTGGTGCAGCCACTATGGAGGCCCCCCAAAAAACTAAAAATAGAGTTGCTATGTGATCCAGCAATCCCATTCTGTGGCATATATCCAGACAAAACTCTAATTCAAAAAAATACATGCACCCCAACGTTCATAGCAGCACTACGTACAAGAGCCAAGACATGTGAACAACCTAAATGTCCATCAACAGATGAATGGATAAAGAAGATATGGTATACATATACAATGGAAAATTACTCAGCCATAAAAAAGAATGAAATAATGCCATTTGCAGCTACATGGATGGACCTAGAGATTATCATACCAAGTGAAGTAAGTCAGAAAAAGAAAGATAATAGCATATGATACCACATATATGGAATCTAAAATATGATACAAATGAACTTATCTATGAAACAGAAACAGACTCACAGACATAGAGAACAGACTTGGGGTTGCCCAGGGGGAGGGTGAGTAGGGGAGGGATGGATTGGGGGTTTGGGACTAGCAGATGCAAACCATTATATACAGAATGGATAAACAACAGGTCTACTGTACAGCACTGGGAACTATATTCAATATCCTGTAATAAACCATAATGGAAAAGAAAAAATAAAATAATTAAGTAAATAAAATCATCTAAACTCCCCCTCAGGAAACTGGAAAAAAAAAAAAAAAGAGCAAGTTAAACCAAAAGTAAGCAAAAAAAAAGAAACAATAAGAATCAGCAAAATCCAATGTTCACTGCAGCACTATTTACAATAGCCAGGACACGGAAGCAACCTAAGTGTCCATCGACAGATGAATGGATAAAGATGTGGCGCATGTGTACAATGGAATATTACTCAGCCATAAAAAGAAACGAAATTGAGTTATTTGTAGTGAGGTGAATAGACCTAGAGTCTGTCATACAGAGTGAACAAGTAAGAAAGAGAAAAACAAATACCGTATGCTAATACATATATATGGAATCTAGGGAAAAAAAATGGTTCTGATGAACCTAGGGGCAGGACAGGAATAAAGACACAGACATAGAGAATGGACTTGAGGACACGGGGAGGGGGAAGGGTAAGCTGGGACAAAGTAAGAGAGTAGCACTGACATATATACACTACCAAATGTAAAATAGCTAGCTAGTGGAAGCAGCTGCATGGCACAGGGAGATCAGCGCAGTGCTTTGCAACCACCTAGAAGGGTGGAATAAGGAGGGTGGGAGGGAGACGTAAGAGGGAGGGGATATGGGGATATACATATGTATATAGCTGACTCACTTTGTTATACAGCAGAAACTAAAGTAAAGCAATTATACTCCAATAAAGACATTTAAAAAAAAAGAATTAGAGAAATCAATGAAATTGAAAACAGTAAATCAATAGAGAAAAATCAACAAAACCAAAAGCTAGTTCTTTGAAAAGATCAAAAAATTCATATGACCCTAGCCAGGCTAACTAAGAAAAAAAGAGAGAAGTTACAAATTACTAATATCAGAAATGACAGAGAGGACATCACTACAGATCCCATGGACATGAAAAGGATAATAAAGGAATACTCTGAACAACTCTATGCCCACAAATTTGATAACCTAGAAGAAATGGACCAATTTCTGTAACACATAATCTGCCAAAACTCACACAAAAAGAAACAGACAATGTTTAGGCCTATATCTATTCAAGAAATTCAATCAATAATGGATAACCTTCCAAAACAGAAAGCACCAGACCCAGATGGGTTCACTGGTGAATTCTATCAAACTTTTAAGGAAGAAATTATACCAATTCTCTACAATCTCCTTCAGAAGATAGAAGCAGAGAGAATACTTCCTAACTCATTCTCTTAGGTCAGCATTACCATAACACCAAAACCAGCTGACAACATTACAAGGAAAGAGACTACAGACCAATATCTCTCATTAACACAGATGCAAAACTCCTCAACAAAATATTAGCGAATTGAATTTGAAAGTTATATAAAAAGAATTATACACCATGACCAAGTGAGATTCAACACTCAAAATTTAATTAATGTAATTCATCACATCAACAGGATAAAAAAGAAAATAACATGATCATATCAATAGATGCAGAGAAAGTATTTGACAAAATCCAATACCCACTGATGATAAAAACTCTCAATAAACTAGCAGTAGTGGGGATCTTCCTTAACTTGATAAAGAATATCTATAAAAAACCTACAGGGACTTCCCCGGTGGTCCAGTGGTTAAGACTCCGCACTCCCAATGCAAGGGGTGTAGGTTCGATCCCTGGTTAGGGAACTAAGATCCTGCATGGCGCGTGGCATGGACAAAAAAAGAAAAAAAATTTTAAGAAAAAAACCTACAGGGCTTCCCTGGTGGCGCAGTGGTTGAGAGTCCGCCTGCCGATGCAGGGGACGCGGGTTCGTGTCCGGGTCCAGGAAGATCCCACATGCTGTGGAGCGGCTGGGCCCGTGAGCCATGGCCGCTGAGCCTGCGCGTCCGGAGCCTGTGCTCCGCAACGGGAGAGGCCACAACAGTGAGAGGCCCGCATACCGCAAAAAAAAAAAAAACCTACAGCTAACATCATACTTAATGGTGAGAAACTGGAAGCATTTCCACTAATATCAGAAACAAGGCAAGTATGCCCCCTCCCATAATGCCTTTTCAACATCATACTGGAAGTACTAGCTACTGCAATAAAACAAGAAAAGAAAAGAACACATGTATAGGTTTGGAAGGAAGACATAACTGTCTTTGGTCACAGATTATTCTATCACCTATGTAGGAAACCAAACAACAACAACAAAAAACCTTCCTAGAACTAATAAGTGATTATAGCAAGGTTGCAGGATATATGGTTTATATACAAAAGTCAATTGTTTTCCTATATACCAGCACTGAACAAGTGCAATTTGAAATTTAAAATACAATGCAATTTACAGTAGCATCCCAAAAATGAAATACTTAGGTGTAAATCTAACGAAATATGTACAAGATCTATATGAGGAATACAACAAATCTATGATGAAAGAAATGAAAGAACTAGATAAATGGAGAGATATTCTGTGATCATGGATAGGAAGGCTCAATATTGTCAAGATGTCAGTTTTTCCTAACTTTGATCTACAGATTCAGTGCAATCCCAACTGAAATCCCAGCAAGTTATTTTATGGCTATCAACAAGCTGATTCTAAAGTGTATACTGAGAGGCAAAAGACCCAGAATAGCCAGTGCAATATTGAAGGAGAACAAAGTTGGAGGACCAATAGTACTAAGGGTATTGGGTCATATAAATCTACTATAATCAAGACAGTGTGGTATTGGTGAAAGAACAGACAAATAGATCAATGGGAAAGAATAGAGAGCCCAGAAATAGATGCACAGAAATACAGTCAATTAATCATTGACAAAGGAGCAAAGGCAATAGAATGAAGCAAAGATAGTTTTTTCAACAAATGGTGATAAAAAAACTGGTTATCCACATGCAAAAAAAAATGACTCTATACACAGCCTTTACAGCCTTCACAAAAATTAACTCAAAATGGATCACAAACCTAAAAATAAAACTATAAAACTCGTAGAAGGTAACACAGGAGAAAACTAAGATTACCTTGGGTATGACAATGGCTTTTTAGATACAACACCAAGACACAATCCATGAAACAAGTAATTGATAAGCTGGACTTCTTTAAAATGAAAAACGTTTGCGCTCT
>NW_006770589.1:3535278-3556227 GCF_000442215.2 Lipotes vexillifer
TCTTCCGAAAGACATCTCAAGATAATGAGAGAAAGCCACAGACTGGGAGGATGTTGCAAAAGAAACATTGATAAAAGACTGTTATCTAAAATACAAAGAACTCTTAAAACTCAACCATAAGGAAACAAACAACACGATTGAAAAACCAAGGCAAAGAGTTCAATCCATATCTCACCAAAGGAGACAGACATACAGATGGCAAATAAACATATGAAAAGATGCCCTACATCATGTATCATCAGGGAAATGCAAATTAAAACAAGATGCAACTACACAGCTATTAGAATTTCTAGGCTAAAATCCAGAACAATGATAACATCAAATGCTGGTGAGGATGTGAAACAGGAATCCTAATTCATTGCTAGTGGGAATGAAAAGTGGTACAGCCACTTTGGAAGACAGTTTAGAAGTTTCTTACAAAACTAAAATATACTCTTACCATAAGATCCAGCAATTGCTTTCCTTGGTATTTACTGAAAGGAGCTGAAAACATGTCCACAGAAAATCCTGCAAGTGGACATTTATAGCAGTTTTACTCATAATTGCCAAAACTTGGAAGCAACTCAGATGACCTTCAATAGGTAAATGGATAAATAAACTGTAATATATCCAGACCATGGAACATTATTCAGCGCTAAAAGAAGTGAGCTATCAAGCCATGAAAAGGCATGGATGAAACTTAAATGCATATTACTAAGTGAAAGAAGCTAATCTTTAAAGGCTACATTTTATATGATTCCAACTATTCAACATTCTGGAAAATTTAAAACTATGGAGAAAGAAAAAAGATCAGTGGTTGCTGGGGTGGGGTGAGGGCGGTGAATAGGAGGAGCACAGAGGATTTTTAGAGCAGTGAAAATACTATAATGATGGATATATGTCATTATACATTTGTCCAAACCCATAGAATATACAACATCACAAGTGAATCCTAAGGTGAACTATGGACTTTGCACGATTATGATGAGTCAAGTAGGTTCATCCTTATTAAAAATGTACCTTTCTGGTGAGTGATGTTGATAATGGGGGAAGCGATCCATGTTTGAGAGGAGGGAGTATATGGGAACTCTCAGTACCTTCCACTAAGCTTTCCTGTGAACCTATAACCGCTCTAAAAAATTCTTTTTTTTTTAAGTCGATATAATCCCTGATACTAACAGAATAAAGGAAAAACACCACAACCTCCAACCCCCCCCCCCAAAAAAAACCCCACAATGACAAATTACAGGAAAAGTTCCAGCAAATTACAGGAACTTCTGAAAGTTTAACAGCAAAAGCAAGTCTAACTGGAAGACTGGACTCTGGAACCAACCGCTCAAGTATTGTAATATATAACCCTAAAGGAAGGATTTCCAGGAACGAAGGGAAAAGTTGACTTTTCTCTGAACAGCTTTTATACAGCTTGCAGGTAGACAAACTTATGTAAACCTGATATATCCATTAATGTAGCAGAAAAGAGCTTTCCATTTAGAAACTGACCTAAGTTTGTGGAGTAGTTCTCAGTTTGTTACATATCCTTGCTGAATATCACCATCTTCTCATCTGCATAAAGTGTATCATACCAACCTCAGAGGTCTTTTTTTTTTTTAGTTATTTCTGAGATATACATTTTAAAGTAATAACAAGAATTATGACATAACATTATACAAGTACATATAAGATTTTTATAAATTTCTAAAAATTACAGTTTTTTTTTTTGCGGTACGCGGGCCTCTCACTGCTGTGGCCTCTCCCGTTGCGGAGCACAGGCTCCGGACGCGCAGGCTCAGCGGCCATGGCTCACGGGCCCAGCCGCTCCGCGGCATGTGGGATCTTCCCGGACCGGGGCATGAACCCACGTCCCCTGCATCAGCAGGCGGACTCTCAACCACTGCGCCACCAGGGAAGCCCTCGGAGGTCTTTTTTTTCTGTGGTATGCGGGCCTCTCACTGCTGTGGCCTCTCCCGTTGCGGAGCACAGGCTCCGGACGCGCAGGCTCAGCGGCCATGGCTCACGGGCCCAGCCGCTCCGCGGCATGTGGGATCTTCCCGGACCGGGGCATGAACCCACGTCCCCTGCATCAGCAGGCGGACTCTCAACCACTGCGCCACCAGGGAAGCCCTCGGAGGTCTTTTTTTTCTGTGGTATGCGGGCCTCTCACTGCTGTGGCCTCTCCCGTTGCGGAGCACAGTTGCGGAGCACAGACTCCGGACGCGCAGGCTCAATGGCCATGGCTCACGGGCCCAGCCGCTGCGCGGCACGCGGGATCCTCCCGGACCGAGGCCCGAACCCGCGTCCCCTGCATCGGCAGGCAGACTCCCAACCACTGCGCCACCAGGGAAGCACGTCGGAGGTCTGTTTTGATCAATACATTATCGCACGTGTGTGAGAACTCTCAAATGTGTTATTCTACAAATGGCATTATAATTAATAGAAATTTACCAAAATAAATAATGGAGTCCATTTTCTTAAAGCACCGTATCCATTCATTACAGATATGAAAAACTGGAGTAAGCACAGAGGTGTAAATGGGTGGTTAAGTCAGGTACTGACTTTTTTCCCCCATGCTGCTCCGTCAAGTTTAAGCATTTGGAATTCAAAAATTGTTTTAAACCCTTTACAGAATTGGTAGAAGTAGCTTTTCAGACCGTGAAGTGAGTAACTGACCAGTTGTGAATATCTCATATCTTAGGCTACCTTTTTTTATCCGTCTTGCGCGGGTCTTCCAAGAGCCGAACTGCCAAAGCTCCCAACAAAGTTCTAGGCCGCCGAAGCACTTCCGGTCCTCGGCCCGGAGGCAAGCGGATAAGGAGCGTGCCACGCATGCGCGCCCAGGCGCAGCCTCTGCGGAGCGCCCCGCCTCGTTACGTCCAGTCCAACCTCGCTAGAACGGCAACCGGCGGGAGTTTTTCAAAATGGGAGGGCGGAGGCGCCGCCCAGGCCTCGGAAGGTGCCCGGGAGACCTTTCGGTGGCTGTGGTGTCGTCGCCGGGAGCGGCGGCCTAGAGAGCCGAGCCTGATGGACGCCAAGACACGCTGCCTACTTGGAGCGCTGCCTCGAAAGGACTGCGTGAAGGGAGTTAATCCGGGGAGCACGGACCGCGGCCTGGAAATATGGCGACCTGCATCGGGGAGAAGATCGAGGTGAAAAGACTCGGCAGTCCTCAGTAGGGCGGGTGGGAGTCGGAGTGCCGGGACTCGTCGACACCCTGGCAGGAAGGGGATAGAGCGCAGCTAACGGCTGTAGGTTGGACGCCGGAGTGCTTTGGGAGGGTTCCAACCACCGGGGGCCCGGCTGTTTGAGGGCGGAGCGGCCCGCCCCTCTGAGACGCGGGGATGGTGGGACAGGTGTGTTGCTAG
The DNA here is from genome assembly GCF_000442215.2 of Lipotes vexillifer. Taxonomy (NCBI): domain Eukaryota; kingdom Metazoa; phylum Chordata; class Mammalia; order Artiodactyla; family Lipotidae; genus Lipotes; species Lipotes vexillifer. The sequence goes on from NW_006770589.1 coordinate 3,538,617, forward strand.
CGGCCCCGCCCTTCTGTCCCTAGACACCGCGGCTGCATGTCAGCGATCCCGCCGGAGCTGCCGCGCTAGAGCAGGGCAAGGCTATCTTCCCCTTTTCCAAGGGGATGGCGGTTACCTACGGCGGGAGTTGCGGCGGGATTCCGTTCAGGGCCTTAGCTCTCGGGGTCTGGCTGGAGGTGGGACGAGGATGCTGAGGCTACGCTGAGGCTGAGGAACCAGATCATTAGGGTGCTCTATCCAGAGACCAGCCTGGAAGCTCAGAGACCCGCAAGGCGTCAACATGCTGTCCACCCCAGACACCTGCTGTATCGAGGTGTGATACCTGATTGAATTTTTAATGCAAATTCTCCTCCCGATCCATTTTAGCCTCTTTTTTCCAGCCCCTTCCTATTTTTCTTCCTTTCTGCGTCGAAAATCATTACACATATTCTTTAATTTTAACTTTTAAGGATTTTAAAGTTGGAAATCTGCTTGGTAAAGGATCATTTGCTGGTGTCTATAGAGCTGAGTCCATTCACACTGGTTTGGAAGTTGCAATCAAAATGGTAAGAATATGTTAATCAGTTTCTCACTTCTACTTTGCAAGTAACTTGAGATGTTAGAAACTCCTTACCTGCCAGCCTTTTCTTTATGCTGTAAAAAACCCATTGCTTAGGCAGAAGACAGTAGTTCCAACAGTTAAACTTAAGGATCTCTTAGGAGATCCTTAACCATGCTTAAATAAGTGTTCTATCTTTACTCATGTTCATTAGATTTGGTATCTGTTCTAATTATACGTACTTAGAGTAATTGGTAGCAGTCAAAGAACAAACAATAATTTGTTTATAATAAGAAGAATACACTCTGCACAGCTCTGTATTACACTGTAAAAAGCTAAAATACTATTCTTGATTGTTAGAAGTCAGTCTAATAGGGGTAACATAAGGAAATTAAGAAACACCTAAACCAGTAGGAAAAGGGAAGATTTGTTTTAAAGCTTTGCTAAATTTTATTTGTTGTTATTATCATAGATATGATGGTTGAGCTATTAAATTCTCTAAGTTGGTAGAGTGTATTAGAAAGCATTGGGCAAGTTTATTGAATGTCCACCCTGTCAAGCACTTTGCTAGGTGCATGGGGAAAATAGACTACGAAATAAATTGATCTCAAAAAGAAGATAAAAGAACTTAAGAATATTTTAAAGTATACTTTCTCTTTTCAAAGTTAACATGACAACTTCACATTTGAAAGTTTATCATCAACATTTAAACCTCTCATGTTATTTTTAGATAGATAAGAAAGCCATGTACAAAGCTGGAATGGTACAGAGAGTCCAAAATGAGGTGAAAATACATTGCCAATTGAAACATCCTTCTATCTTGGAGGTAAGATACAAATTTTATAAAAGTGGCCAAGGGCATTGAATTTTTCTGTATTATAATTTATTATGCCCTTTTACATTTCAGCTGTATAACTATTTTGAAGATAACAATTATGTGTACCTAGTATTAGAAATGTGCCATAATGGAGAAATGAACAGGTATCTAAAAAACAGAAGAAAACCATTCTCAGAAAATGAAGGTAGGCTGTGCTTCTTTTTTTCTTTCATTTTTCTTAAAAAAAAAATTGTTTTTGGAAAATACAAATTTTACTCTTTGTAGTTTTGAAGAATGTACTGTTTTATAATATTTAGTAAAACTGTTTCAATTATTACTTTGGGCTATAAAAAGAGATTTTCCCCCCCCAAATTAAGAAAGTTGTTAATTCATATAAATAATTCAGGCATTACAGAAGTAAAGTAGAAGAAGAAATTTGCTATCCATCTTTTGCCAAAACAGCATTTTAAATTAAGTCATTGGTCACAGTTGAATGTGTATCTTTTCAAATTTAGAGAAAGCTTTTTAGGATGCTGTTGATGACTATAAAGTAGTTTCTAAGTCAAACACAGTACCTGTTGAAACCATTTATTATAGAAAATGTCAAACACTTAAGTTGAGACAGTAATATAATGAGCCCCTATGAACTTACCACTGAGCTTCCAAAACTATCAACTCATTGTTTCATCTGTACCCTTCTTATTCCCCCAATTCCTCAGAGTATATTGAAGCAAATCATAGACATCTTTTTATCTTTAAACAATGCAGACTTTAAAAAAAAAAAAAAGTAAGCACAAAGTCACTATCACACCTAATAATTCCTTACTGTCAAACACATTGTCGGTTTCAGCTTCCCCAGTTTCTTATAAGTAACTTTTTTTACAGTTCAGATCAGGATCAAGTAAGGTCTGTATATCATCACACAAATGATTGTTTTCAAATTACCTTACCCTGCTAACTGACATTGCAGGCTAAGATTGAAAGCTAAGAAAGGTGGTTGCTGATAGGCTTTTTGTCCGTTTGATCTATATTTAACCCATTTGGAAAACAATTCGGTCATATGTGTTAAGAGTTAAGGAAATGTTCATATCCTTAGACTGAAAATAAGAACATAATACATAATAAGAAAATAAATTCATATACATATTTATGATGAGTACTGCATTTTTCATAATACTGTATAATAGTAAGGCCTTCTTAAATAAGACAACTTGCAAAACATAGGAAGGAAATGAATTACCAATTTGACTAATTAAAATTAAGAATGTGTATGACAAAGGATACTGTCAACAAATTTAAAAGTTAAAGATAGGAAGAAAATATTTGTATAACAAATGGCTGTCCAATTAATATTTAAAATATAAGGCATGCCTTAAAAGAAAAGATAATTGTATAGGAAAATGGACAGGGGGTATAAGCAGACTGTTCACAGAAGAGAAAGTATAATTGGCCAATAAACATACGAAAAGATGCTCAAAATCAGTAGTAATCATAAGAATGCCAACTAAAATAATGAGTACCATTTTTTTACCCATTGGATTGAGACAACCTAATTTCAACAAGGATATGCTTGAAAATAACAGCCTTTTGGAGGGCGATTGGCAAGGTATTAAAATACTAAATTTTATCTTTGAATCCAGTGATTCTACTTCTTGAATTTACCATAATGAAGCACCCCATTTTTATGCACAAGAAAACAAGCATGTACAAGAATGTTTATTGCTATATTTTTTTATAATCTTGAAATGACCCAAATATTAATCAATAGCAGTTTAATAAGATGGAGATCTATGTGTACTGACATAGAAATATCTCCAAGAAATATTGTGAAGTGGCAAAAAAAAAGTAATAAACTATATTTTTACACCATTTTTATATTTTAAAAACATTTATTACAGTGTATTTCTATAGATTTAAGTGTACATAAGCACATGGAAGAAAAGTTTAAAAGAATATATATAAACTGTTAATAGTGACTGCTCTTTAGGAGGGTTTGAGAGGACATCAAAGGAAATTCAGCTTGCTTTTCTTTTTTTCTCTTTTTTACAATTTGAATTATTTATGAATTGTTTAATTATAAATATTTTCTCTTTCTATGGACTTCTGGTTACCCTAGTTAACTCTGGTCACTCCCAGTTCCTAATAAAATTAAGCTTCCCTTAACTGTATTTAGAAAACTCATTAGTTGGAAAGGACAGAGTTTAAAAGGAGTGCCTAGTTGTCTTAATAGGAATTATTAAAGAATATTATGAAATTATCAGAGTGGTATTTTGGCTGGTAAAACTAAGCTACAAACCAGCTTACTAATTGTCATACTGGCATATGTACTTGGGTTTCATAATGTATTCTAAATATTGAATCTTCAGATTTTCTAAATTGTAAGTTTTAATTTTTGCATTCTAACAGCTCGACACTTCATGCACCAGATCATCACAGGAATGCTGTATCTCCATTCTCATGGTATATTACACCGGGACCTCACACTTTCTAACCTCTTACTTACGCGTAATATGAACATCAAGATCGCTGATTTTGGGCTGGCCACTCAATTGAAAATGCCACACGAAAAGCACTATACTTTATGTGGAACTCCTAATTACATTTCCCCAGAAATTGCAACTCGAAGTGCACATGGACTTGAATCTGATATTTGGTCCTTGGGCTGTATGTTTTATACGTTACTTATTGGAAGACCACCTTTTGACACTGACACCATCAAGAACACGTTAAATAAAGTTGTATTGGCAGATTATGAAATGCCAACTTTTTTGTCAAGAGAAGCCAAGGACCTTATTCACCAATTACTTCGTAGAAATCCAGCAGATCGTTTAAGTCTGTCTTCAGTATTAGACCATCCTTTTATGTCCCGAAATTCTTCAACAAAAAGTAAAGATTTAGGAAATGTAGAAGACTCGATTGATAGTGGACATGCCACAATTTCTACTGCAATTACGGCTTCTTCCAGTACCAGTATGAGTGGTAGTTTATTTGACAGAAGAAGACTTTTGATTGACCAGCCACTCCCAAATAAAATGACTATATTTCCAAAGAATAAAAATTCAAGTGATTTTTCTTCTTCAGGAGATGGAAGCAGCCTTTATACTCAGTGGGGAAATCAAGAACAAGAAACCAGTAATAGTGGAAGGGGAAGAGCAATCCAAGAGGCAGAAGAAAGGCCACATTCTCGATACCTTCGTAGAGCCCATTCCTCTGATAGATCTGGCATCTCTAATAGTCAGTCGCGAGCGAAAACGTATACAATGGAACGATGTTACTCAGCAGAAATGCTTTCAAAATCCAAAAGATCAGGAATAGATGAAAATGAAGAAAGATACTCATCCACAAACAGCAATGCTAATATTCTTCACTTCTTTAAAGAAAAGACATCCAATAGTTCTGGATCTTTTGAAAGACCTGATAACAATCAAGCACTGTAAGAATAATTCTATCAAAAAGCATTTTACTTTTCAATAAATATTGTATTAGCACAAACATGAAGCTGCATCTAACTAAGGGTTACCTTTTTTCTAACCTTGTCAGATATTCCTGGGGCACTTTTAACTATGACTTCTGTTGTTTAATAGGAAGAGAATCAGAATGATGATTTTGAATTGTGGTTAAGAATCTCTTAAAATGAGTGTATGTGCTTATGAATATATTTGTAGTATGTGTTTAATACTTGGGAATTTCTAGTGTCATTTTAAATTTTATATGAAGCAGGTCTCCAGTGCAATGTATCATATATTAAACATGTCTGATTCCTAAAGTACTCTTAACAGTAACTGTACACACACACACACACACACACACACACACACACACACACAGAAGGAGAAGTTGACCCTAAGTGATGAGTAATCATATTGACTGCTTCTCACATGAAGGCAAGCTTTTAGTGACTAGTGTTTTTCTTTTTCTGATCTTTGATTTTTATGTTTAAATTAAAAGAGGACAGTAGCCATATAGAAATGTTGTCACAGTGCCATGGGCATTTTGGCATGGGAATTTAGCTTCATAGACACAATTTAGTTATGCAAATGTTGGGTTCTACAGTTAATGTAAAACTTTTTAGGTATTCATATCAGAAGAGAGCTCCCTTTTTTAGTGTTTTTTTATCTTAAAAGGTTACTACCTGATAATTTTTTATTAGTTTATGGGAAATTTTTTTTCTTTGTTTAGCTCCAATCATCTTTGTCCAAAAAATGGAAAAACTCCTTTTCCATTTCCAGACCAGACAGCTCAGACTGAAATGGTGCAACAGTGGTTTGGGAATCTGCAAATAAATGGTGAGTTTTTAATGGACTATTTAATAAAAAGTTAATGACTTGGCCACTTACCAAGCATTGCAGTTTTCTATTTGGGTTTTCTTGAGAAAATAGTACATTTTCAATAAACTTTTACAATAATAGTAATAATTACTGTTAACACAGTTTGAGTATTTACTGCATCAGCCACTGTGCTTAACATATATTATTAACTTATTAATAATTCTCACAGAAACCATATGAGGAAGGTACTATTATTAGCCCTGTCTTACAAATGAGGAAATAGTAGTACACAAAGGTTAATTTGCCAAGCTGCACTGTCCATAAATACAAGAGAGAGGAGTCTAACCCAAGCAGTCTGGCTCAGAGACTTTACTCTTAACCCCTCCGCTCTTGCAGCCTCTCTGTAGTAAGTACCTACTATCATTGCCTATAAAATAATCAAAAGATGGTTGACTTTATTTTTAAGTAGAAGGTGATGTGGACCATCATTGTGTACCAATGGGACCTCACATACACTAAAATACACAGCTACTAAAACCTAAACATTTTTAAACAGCTTTCATCCAAGTCATTATTTTACTTATAGATACAGAGTTTGAAAGTTAAACGTTTCTCATTATTGAACATGACATTCACAGAAGGTGGGCTGGAAAATAATGATGGAAAAAAGAGGATAAAAAAGAAACATGGAGAGGAGGACAATTTTTTACTAAGTATCATGTTACCTCAGACAAAGTGCGTGTTATGGCTGTAATTTAAGCAGAGAGTTGTTATGTCACCTCAAGAGTCTATTTTTTTCATGTATATTATTTTCAGGGGCCCAAAAGAGAATTAATCTTCTCATGTGTACTTGTTAAAGATGATAATTCAAGTTTATGTTTTTTAAAACTACAGAACTGCCATGTGCTTAATCTTGCACTTAACCTTCTATTGTGTTTATAGATACTTTTATTTGGTAACATGGACATGTCTGAAGTAATCTTGTTTATAATACTCTAGTAGTGCTGCTACAATTTTAAAGTATATTATTTGATGTAAGATATTTTCTGTCATAATGGGAGTTATGGAGGGAGGCACTTAAAAGTCATTTAAGGGGAAAGCTGAGATACAGATTTTTATAGTTTAGCATTAGAAAAATTGCCTTACAAAGTTTTATATAGTCTAATCATTTTAAGGGCTTTTAAAAAAATAATGTTCCCATGTGAACTCTAAAACTAAATAAAATTTAAATGGGTAAAGTTCAAGAACTGTTTTAGAAATGTGGGTACAAATACATTTGTAATATTAAGTATTAATAGTAAACCTATTTCATATATTTTAGAGTGTTTTGGTTTTAGTTGCATATTTTGTAAGTAAAGATGAAATAGTCCTTAGCTTAAAGAGTGAATTTACATGTTATGTAGAATGATTACCTGGGAACTCCTCTCAAATCTGTATTTGTTGCAGCATTTGCAGTTGCTTTAGTATTAGTAGGTGACCCTAGGTGACTAGTTTTTTCTTTGATTGAAAAATTAATTTCATATTAATATCTTTTCTTTCTTAGTCGTAGACTAAAGGTATTCCTTCACAGGCTGGCATAAAATGTCCTTTTAAAGTCACTATTTTATTATGCCATATCTTTTTGTTTTTTTGTTTTTTTTTTTTTTGGCTGAGCCGTGCAGCTGTGGTATCTTATTTCCCTAACCAGGGATTGAACCTGGGCCCTTGGCAGTGAAAGTGCCAAATCCTAACCACTAGACCACCAGGGAATTCCCTTATGCCGTATCTTAAACTGAAAAATTACAAGCTTTTTTTTTTAAACTAGATTTCTTTTGTTCCTCAGGAAAAAATAATGCTGTTGTAACCAGCATGACATTGTTTTGTGTAGACTTGACTTTTTAATTATTCACTAAATTGCTTTATTCTGTGTATATTATAGCTCATTTAAGAGAAACTACTGAGTGCAACAGCATTAGCCCAAACAGAAATTTCCAGGGCCATCCAGATTTGCAGGACACATCAAGAAATGCCTGGACTGATATAAGAGCCAAAAAGAGCCCTCATGCTTCTGATAATGCTCATTCTGCAAAACAGTTGAATACCATGAAATATATGACTGCATTTCACAGTAAACCTGAGATAATTCAACAAGAATCTATTTTTGGCTTAGATCCTTCTTCTGAACAAAGCAAGACGAGGGGTGTGGAGCCACCATTGGGTTATCAGAAACATACATTACGAAGCATTACATCTCCTTTGACTGCTTACAGGTTAAAACCAATCAGACAGAAAACGAAGAAGGCTGTGGTATGTCTATTATTTTTCTAAATCACTGGATGATATTTTCCTTGAGTATATGGTCTCTGGTATCAAACATAATGATCTTTTCAGTTCCCTATAATGTCCCTGTATTTTTGATACGTACTTGATAAACTCACTTAAAAGAGACTGGGTGTTTATGGAAAAATAGCTGTTGTTTCCTTCTGGGTACTTTAAGAATGGTGAATTGATAGTAATTTTTGAATGTTAAATTATTGATAATGAAAAACATTTAAAAGTAATACTGGGGCTTCCCTGGTGGCGCAGTGGTTGAGAGTCCGCCTGCTGATGCAGGGGACACGGGTTCGTGCCCCGGTCCGGGAAGATCCCACGTGCCCCGGAGAGGCTGGGCCCGTGGGCCATGGCTGCTGGGCCTGCGCGTCTGGAGCCTGTGCTCCGCAGCGGGAGAGGCCACAACAGCGAGAGGCCCGCGTACCGCAATCACAATCCTAATAACTAAGTTAATATTTAATACTATCTTTTGCTTTTGTTTTCATTGTTTCTACATTTAATCTAGTCTCAAAAAGACAAACTAGAAAATATAACTTCTTTTAACATCTGAAACTATTTAAAGAAAAGGAGTATGCACAAAATTAAGTGTAGCATTTTTTTTTTAATGTCATGTGTGCATTGGGAATGGTAATTTTGATTTTTTAATTCTGTCTTCATCCTGTTTGTCCCTGTTTTCCCTTTCACCCAGTCTTGCCTTTATTTGGCGTGCTGTTGTCTTTTCAAGCCCTTAAATTCTCCACCCTACCTTCTGCTTTCTTTCTGCTCACTCGTTATCATTTCACACTTCATTATACCTTCTTTCCTTTGCTCCTTATGTTTCACAGTTGTGCTGAAGTGCACCTGTGGTCTAGACAATTGCAGTGAAGCGGCTATTTGATTTTTACTTTAATTTTTGTTTCTGCCATGGTTAAGTACTTTTCTCTTAACTAATATGTACATCAGAACTGTTCTGGTAAATAAGAGAATTGTTACTGGTTTTAGTTTTATTTTTTTTTTAGGTGAGCATACTTGATTCAGAGGAGGTATGTGTGGAGCTTCTAAAGGAGTATGCGTCTCAAGAATATGTGAAAGAAGTTCTTCAGATATCTAGTGATGGAAATATGGTAATGTGGATTTCCTTTATTATCTTGCAGCTTCATCACTTAAGCATTTAGCATTCCATTCGTTCTATAATGATATTTAAAAAACAATTTTTAGTCACTTTTCCTGATATGATAGTATCTCTGGAATTCAAAAACTAAAATAGCATACTACATACATTTAAATAAATTAGTGTGGTGTAAAAAATAATTATAACCAGGAACAAAATCTAAACTTTAGGCTTAAGTTTAAAAAGCAAAAAAATTACTTTTAGAGAATATTTAGCATTTTCAATAAAAATAATATACATGTGAGCTCTTTTTATAATTTTAGTAACAAAATATAGTGCTCTAACTTAATGGCATATAATCAGAATTCTTAAAAATTTTTTGCCAGATCACTATTTATTATCCAAATGATGGAAGAGGTTTTCCTCTTGCAGATAGACCGCCCTCACCTACTGACAACATCAGTAGGTACAGTTTTGACAATTTACCAGGTATGTAAATTTACCAGGGAATACATTTAGATAATGGATTTATATATACATTAATTCTATACTGTGGGTATCATAAATTGTAAATATTTTGGCTTCAGTCGGGATGCAGGTTATGTTCTTATAACTTTATATCTGGTGAGATGTGCTATACCTTACTAATCCAATGTTTAGTCATATTCTGTGTTATAATGTTATTTTATTGTTTACTTAAGTAAAAACTAACTCTAGAATATTAGTCATGTGTCACACAAGTATAATTTGTACACTTGTATAGTTACAGTTTGTCTAGAATCATGTTAAAAATTCAACATGAAGTATCTGGTTTTTGACTTTTGAAATCATTACTGTGCTACATAATGATCACTTGTAATTGTGGTTAACCAAATTTGGCTCCCAGTTTAGCTTCTGGATATTATGAATTGGGAAATTAAGTACTGAGTAGTAAGACTTCCCTCAGGTAACTTAGAAGCAAATAAGAGAACCTATCTAATCTAACTCTGTTAGAAATTAAGACACGTAGACAAGACTATCAAATATTATAAATGACCATAGTTACAGGGAACTGCTAAAATTTACTACTCCATGTTTTACTAATATAAAAAGTGCTATATTTCTTTTCCTAAAGTCATTTGGTTCTGATATCTCAGGTAGAACTCTTCTCATTTCATTTATTAAAACTTTCCTGGAGTCATTATCTTACTTTTAATGAGTCAGTGATTCAAAGTAAGAGATTTTTTAAATAATCATGAGACTGGGACTTCCCTGGCGGTCCAGTGGTTAAGACTTCACCTTCCAACGCAGGGGGTGCGGGTTCTATCCCCTGGTCGAGGAGCTAAGATCCCACATGCCTCATGGCCAAAAAACCAAAACAGAACAGAAGCAATGTTGCAACAAATTCAATAAAGACTTTAGAAATGGTCCACATCAAAAAAATCTTTAATAAATAATCATGATACTAATCATCAGATTTTGTTATATACTTCTTAGGAATTTTATTATACTGTCTTTAGTTTTCATTAAAATAGTAGACTTACATCTCAAATATTTTTATTTGGGTAATGGGACTGTTAACTTTGGGTAATGGGATTATTAACTTTCGACTTGAATTTTTGAGGAAGAGTAGAAATAAATGTTAGACTGTTATGGAATTTATGTCAACACTTTATTCCCTAACGTTAGGTAACTTTTTTGTTTTCTCTCCCTAGAAAAGTACTGGCGAAAATATCAATATGCTTCCAGATTTGTGCAGCTTGTAAGATCTAAGTCTCCCAAAATCACTTATTTTACAAGATATGCTAAATGTGTTTTGATGGAGAATTCCCCTGGTGCTGATTTTGAGGTTTGGTTTTATGATGGTAAGTGCCATTTAGAAATGGTAATTTTTTTCCCTATAGTTTGTAACTTAGTAATTGTGGGGGTTTTTGGTTTTTTGTTTTTTGTAAATTCAACACAGTGAGATTTATTTATTTATTTTATTTATGGCTGCACTGCATGGCTTGCGGGGCCTCAGTTCCCCGACCAGGGATTGAACCCAGGCCACAGCAGTGAAAGCTCTGAATCCTAACCACTAGACCACCAGGGAACTCCCCAACACAGCGAGTTGTGTGTGTGTGTGTGTGTGTCTGTGTGTGTGTGTGTGTATCCATACATAAAAATTATACAGCACAGTATATGTCAAATGTTAATCAAAATTTATATATACTTGCTTATAAACAGTTTATTCTCTAATACATATATTAATTCTCTTTCCCCTTTTGGCTCCAGTTTAACAACATTCTGATTGATATTATAAAAAATAACATGAAATAAACAATATCCTGTTTCTTACTAAATGGACACATACCAAATTTTTAGAATAATAAATATCACAAAAGGATAAGGTTGAACCAGAGAATTTTGTCTTCTAAATCTATAAAGATGTTTACTTTTTAATCTGTAAAGTTTCCTCCTTTAAGGGACACATAGTACATACACTCACACAGTACACATAATTATAGCTGTCCTTCACTTATGTTTTTGTATGAGAGTAGTGGTTTTTTAAAAATATAAAAGTATCAAACTTAAGCCAGTTATATGCAGAAAAGAAAAATGGCCTATATTTTTTGAATACTACTTTGAGAGCCTCATTTTATCAATGGCCAATAAGTGAATGTAAATGTTACCTTGATCTGTCATTATGTACTGGGGTATGATAATGAATATAAATCTAGTAATATTTAAAGAAATAATAAAGGGTTTTCTGCTTAATTTTTAAGGAGCAAAGATACACAAAACAGAAGATTTAATTCAGGTGATCGAAAAGACTGGCAAATCTTACACCTTAAAAGGTGAAAGTGAAGTTAATAGCTTGAAAGGGGAAATAAAAATGTATATGAACCATGCTAATGAGGTATGTACCGATTTTTAGTAGGTTTTTTCTTACCAATTAATAATAATGCAAATGACATAGATGAAGTAATGACAGAAAGCACTCTTTTGAAATAGGGCCACCGTATTTGTTTAGCACTGGAATCCATAATTTCAGAAGAGGAAAAGAAAAGTGGAAGTGCTCCCTTTTTCCCAATAATTGTAGGAAGGTAAATGTTTGAAAATTTATTAAATATGGCTAAAATGTGTAGAAATTTTTTTAAAAAAAAAAAGTTTACTGTTTACATTATGAACATTCTTTTGTTTTCTATAAATTGAAAGCTTTAAAAGAATGTATTTGACATATCTTTCTCCTTCAGAAAACCTAGTAGTACTAGTTCACCTAAAGCCTTAACACCTCCTCCTTCTGTGGATCCAGACTATCCAATGAGAGAGACACCGTCTCTGAATAGAATGATCATAAATAGTGCAGCTTCTCCAAAACAGGCACCAATACTTAATCCTTCTGTAAGTAAATATATGTCACTTCTATACTTTAAACTCTTCAATGATTGCCTAATGTCCTTGATATCAAACTAAAACACCCTACTGTGGCCTTACTATCACCTAGTACTTTTCAGTCTCATCCTGAGCTACCCCACACTCTCTGTGCCTAGTTCCTTGATTAAGCCAAACTCTCAGGGCCTTTTCACATGCTCTTCACTTGACCTGGAACTCTTTTCCCGAACCTCTTAATGGCTAATTCTTTCTCATCTTTCAGGACTCAGTTTAAATATTACCTCAGCAAGGCCTAACCTGACTCCTCTGGGAAAAAGCTAAATACATTAACATATATATTGTTTAATTTTTACTAGTAAAATATCATTAACTGCCTTAATATCCATGATAGAATCATGGTTAAACAAACTTATATTTTTACTCAATGAACTATCATGCCAATAAAAACTATATAGCAATGTAGTAAAATGCAAGATTAAAGAAATAGATCTCTGTGTATATGGGTATGTGTGTATTCACACACACAAACATACATACTATATTTGCAGCTATGAAAAATTATACCTTGGGAAAAAAAGACAAAAGAAATCTACCAAAATCAAAACAGTAGTTGTATGGGTTTTTTTCTTATTTTATACTTTTCCAATTTTCTGTAATGTGATTGTATTTTTTTAATTTTGTCTTTTAAAAATTAATTTAAGATAATGAAAATCGGGTCATCATCTACTTTTGCTGAAGTTGGCTTATTAGAATGCTAAGGAATAATATCTTCCTTTCTTTTATTGTTTGTAGATGGTTACAAATGAAGGACTTGGCCTTGCAGGTGCAGCTTCTGGAACTAACAGCTCTCCTAGTAGTCTAAAAGATTGTCTCCCTAAATCAGCACAACTTTTCAAGTCTGTTTTTGTGAAAAATGTTGGTTGGGCTACACAGGTGAGAAGTTAGATTTCTCTTTGCAAGACAGTTTTTACACCTTTTTTGCATTGATTATATCATTAATAATTTTCACATTTTTTTATTTGTATACAGATGGAAAGACTCTAGATATTGTTAACAAATTGCCTGCTAGGGCTTAGGTGACCTGTTCTTGCCATTTTTTTTAAATTAATTAATTTATTTTTGGCTGTGTTGGGTCTTCGTTTCTGTGTGAGGGCTTTCTCTAGTTGCGGCAAGCGGGGGCCACTCTTCATCACGATGCGTGGGCCTCTCACTATCGCAGCCTCTCTTGTTGTGGAGCACAGACTCCAGACGCACAGGCTCAGTAGTTGTGGCTCACGGGCCTAGTTGCTCCGCGGCATGTGGGATGTGACCAGACCAGGGCTCAAACCCGTGTCCCCAGCATTGGCAGGCAGATTCTCAACCACCGTGCCACCAGGAAAGCCCTTGCCATTTGTTTTTAAAGTAGAGGTCATGATGATGGCTAAACATTAGGATTTGAGAATGCCCAGGGCATTGTAAGTTTTAGAAAGTATTTGTAATCTATATTAATAGAGTAACTTTTATTTGGCAGAAAAGAATTTTTGCATTCAAAAATTAGGTCTACATTGAGTTTCAAACTTAAAGAATTTTATGTAGGTGTAAACTTAGATTTGTATATTTTTTGAAAGCTTGAACTTTGGAGATGTTTGAGCACAGCACATGTAATTTTTACTTACCAGTAAAGTAAAATACAGCCTAGTCCTTTACGGGGGGTAGGAAATATCGGGAACTCAGCATTTGTTGAGTACATGCTATGTGGTACCATGTTTTCCACATACATTGTCTCATTTCCCAAAATAAAACCTAGTAAAGTTGATGTTATCTCCTTTCATAGATAGTAAAATTATGGCTCATAATGGATGGTTGACTTGCACATTCCTACTAGTTAGTTTGCAGAATCTGGATGTAAACCCAGGTCTATTTGATTCCAGTGTCCATGTCTTCTCTGTACTCTGTTTGGAGTGGCACATTGTAAACATCAGTGACTAAAGAAACCAATTTCAAAAGCAAAGATGTAACATTCTTAAGCAGAATAGAAATTCTTTTGGCCTAAGAACATTGAGGGAAATTCTAATTTAAGAAAGTGTTGCTTGGTTATTTCCTAAATCTCTTCTTGGTTAGAAATACTATGGGAAAGGAAAAAAAAAACTTGCTCAGATATCCTAGTGGAAATGAATGGGAAACAGGATTTATGTAGAATAATTTTAATTTATGATGCCCTATCCATTAAAGGAATAATCTGAAAAAGATTATGAATATTCTCAAATGTTACTACCATCACAGCCCCAAATTTGTAGTTACCTGAAGGGTTGTTTTGTTTTCTTTTTAAACTATATGAAAATCCTTTTAAACATGAGTACCTTTTAAGAACTTCATATCCTCTGTAGTAATTTTGCTTGCTTATTACTTTTCTAGTTAACTAGTGGAGCTGTGTGGGTTCAGTTTAATGATGGGTCCCAGTTGGTCGTGCAAGCAGGAGTGTCTTCTATTAGTTATACATCTCCAGATGGTCAAACAACTAGGTAAGTTCTTAAAATACTGGTTGAGATTCAGCTCTTTGCTCTAATTTTGTTTTATCTATATGATGAGATAAATGACTTAATAAAGTTACTATTTTCATGTTGACAAAGTTCATATTATTATTTAAACTGTTAAATATTCATAGCAGCTCATATAGTCTTTAATGCATATTTTATGAGTATTTACAGGAATGCAGGGTAATTGGTATGGATTATCCACTCCAAGTGGTTAGATTCCTTTAGCCTTCTTATTCCTTCAGTCTAACTAGGTTGGCCCTTTTCATAAGTAATGGACTTCTAAGTTCAAATATACTTAGATAATTTACATAAAAGAACATAGAAACAAGGAAGCTTTCTTTTAAAAGGTAACCAGATTATTTTTCCCAAATGAAAGGCTGTATCCCCTGATCTAATGTAAAGTGATTAATGTTAAAAGACTTTTTTGAATGTATATATTCATTCTAAATGAGGATGTATGCCAGGCTAATAAGTATGCTAACAAGGAGGATCTGGGAATAGTAACAGTAAGCAGTAGTTTGGTCTCCACATTTCAAACCATAACTTACTAAAAAGAGGTAGGGTGCCGACAGTGCCAGTACAAACACGCTACTTTATGAAAAGTGCATATTGTATAGAAAATACTTAGTACAAATATAATTTGTGGATATCTACCAACTGCTTTTGTGTGTATATATGCAGTACCATCATTTAAAGAACTCATAAAGTGAGAGGTTTTGTTAAATCAACTCTTTCAAATGATCCAGAAAGTGGAAAGATACAGATATAAAATGGGTAGAACCCATGTTCAGAAGATAAAAGTTTAGATTTTACTTGATATGGTCATTTGGAAATTTTTAATATTTAATAGAAATGTATTTATAATGTGTTTAGCTTAGTATTTTCTTTAAATTAGGGTCTTCAATTTAATGAAGAATCCAGATTTTCAGCTTGCTTTAGAAATTATAAAGTCTGTTTAAGTTTTTTGACCTAATTTTCTTTTTATTATTTAAATACATTTAGAAATTGGTCTATTTTAAAAGGAAACAGGGACTTCCCTGGTGGTCCAGTGGTTAAGACTTCATCTTCCAATGCAGGGGGGTGTAGGTTCAATCCCTAGTTGGGGAGCTGGGATCTCACATACCTCGCAGCCAAAGAACAAAAACATAAAACAGAAGCAGTGTTGTAGCAAATTCAATAAAGACTTAAAAAAAAATGGTCCACATCAAAAAAATCTTTAAAAAATAAGGAAACAAATTGAGTATGCTTAAGTATCTAATAAATAATTTTGTATGATCTCTCTGAAGTGCCTTTGCCATTGAAGAATTACTGAGAAATATAATGTGACTTTTGGTACTCTTACAAACCAAGTGACTTAAGTTATAATTTTATCTTTTTCTCTTTTGCTTCACTTAGGTATGGAGAAAATGAAAAATTACCAGAATACATCAGACAGAAATTACAGTGTCTTTCTTCCATCCTTTTGATGTTTTCTAATCCAACCCCTGGTCTTCATTGATTAAAGCTCCTTTTATATATGTATATGTTTAATAAATAACGTTTTTGTTGGCTTTCAAGTAAAGTGACTTTTTTCATTTTAAAAAACTTCTTCAGAAAGCCTGTCTATAAAAGAGATTTTAATGTATACCATAACAGATGTATTCTAATGAGAGAACAAAGCAGAATGAAACTTGAGTCACTTACAAAATATGGTCGTAGACTAAAAGAGGACACCTAACTTTGCTCTTACAACATATACTCCTAAAATTACTGTGTTCACATATTTGTATTGAACAGTCTTTTAAAGCAAAAATATAAATGGTGTGTGGTATATTTGTGCTCTTATTTTTTTCCCTACTTCTTAGACATGTTAAGAATCATGGATAAAACATGCTGGAGTTTCTGAATTTTGAACATGTAAATAATGTGTATTTATGTTACAAGTAACATATGTAAACATGTACATTTGTTTTATATTTATTTTTGTAGCACTAGTTTGTGATGAAACATTTCTGAAAATGCATTTTATTAAAAAATAATAAATACAGTGTTACTTTATCTTTTGATTTATTTAATTAAATACTTAATTTAGGGACTTTCCTGGTGGTGCAGTGGTTAAGAACCTACCTGCCTATGCAGGGGACATGGGGTTAAATCCCTGGTCCGCAAAGATCCCACATGCTGCGGAGCAACTAAGCCCGTTCACAACTACTGAGCCTGAGCTCTAGAGCCCGCAAGCCACAACTACTGAGCCCGCATGCTGCAACTGCTGAAGCCCGCACGCCTAGCGCCCGTGCTCTGCAACGAGAGAAGCCACTGCAATGAGAAGCCCGCACACCGCAACGAATAGTAGCCCCCGCTTGCCGCAACTAGAGAAAGCCCGCGTGCAGCAATGAAGACCCAATGCAGCCAAAAGTTTTTTTTAAAAAAGAAAAATATATAATTTAAAATAATTTACATAGTAAACTCATTTTTAGTTTTTTTGCCTGTTTAAGACCCAATTAAATTTTTTAAATTAATTTTTCAAATGGTAAGTACATTGTTTTTCTACCTTTATCTGAAAATATCTGTATATTTTAATGATAAACATTTTAACATTGAAGACCTCAACAATGCAATTAACTAAAATGAGGAAAAAGAATATTTGATAGTGGGACAGCAATTCTTAATGAAATACTCAAGGTAAAATAGGAATAGAATGAAACTACTTAAATATAAAGACTGTTAATGCTTCCTGCT
>NW_006770589.1:3556274-3558034 GCF_000442215.2 Lipotes vexillifer
TGTTTCCTGCTGATTTTTATAATCAGAGAAATATTGGAGCCAATTCCATTAAATAGTCAGGAATACCCAATGTCACAATTATTCAGCATTGTTTTCGAGGTTGTTACCTACGGCAATGAGAAGAAAAATAATAATTTGTAACATAAGTTGCACAGTTAATAAGAAAAAGACAACCCAATAGAAAAATAGGCAAAAGATATGAACAGATAATTCACAAAGGAGAAAATCCATATAATGAATCAAAATCCATATAATATACTCAACCACATCTGTAGTTGGAGAAATACAAGATTAAAACAAAAATCATTTCCCTTTATGAAAGATTTGTAAAAAATAATAATGGTACAATGAGCAGGTGGTGTTGATTATGGTGTAAATGATAAAGCAGTTTGGCAATATCTATTAGAATTAATTATTTTAATACATAGGTAATCCAACTTTGGGGAGGAAAATTATGTAAACCCTTCTCTTAGGGATAAAAATGATTAGAAGAAAGAATTTCCTTTTAGAAATGGAAATAATTAAAGGAAGTCCTAGCTTAATTTTGAAAGCTAAAGACTCAAATACATTTTGCTTTGACAGAATTTAGGTGTATTTTTTTTATCATCTCCTTAATAAGTCTGAATGTGTCTATGTTTCAGGTATTTCTCTTATATATACTATACAGCTGAATTTTTTCAATCCAATGTAATAAGCTCTGTAGTCTACTTTGTTTACATTTATTATCATTTCTGATTTATTTTCACTGTCATTACAGTTCTATTGCATTTACTTCCCATCTTATTCTGTGTTTTCTACTAACCATACTTCTTTGCTTTTATTTTCCTTTCCTCCCTTTCACGTTGAATTTCCTTTTCATATGCATATTTAAATTTTCTTTCAACAGATTTTTCTTGAATTAAAGTTTTTAGAATTTGTTCTGTTTCATTGCTTTTGGTTTTCTTCTTCAAGGACTTCTGCTATATGTATGTTAAATCACCTGTGCCTAATTTTTATATCCATCACTTTCTCCACATCATTTTTTCTCTGTTATTTTAATTTTCCTCCATCTTTAATTTCCCTTAAGAAGTTATCTATGGCATCTTATTTACTCTTGTGTTCCTTCTAATTTGTTCTTCATGTCTGAAATTATTTTTTAAGTTTCGTATTCTTTCCTGAGCTCGGCCAGCAATATTTTCATACCTTCCTATTATCTTCTCTAGTTCATTGGGAAATTTTCCCATTTCTCAGTTTTTCAAATTACGATGTTATTTTTTAATCTTTCCATTACTTCATAATTTCTTTCATCTCATTTTATAATACACTCTGTTTTTATCTGTTTTATGGGCATATCTGTCTGGCATGCCTTTGTTGTCTATGACATTAGTTCAACTGCACTTTTCCTGTTTCTCCTCAGTATTTATTCCAGTAAATGTCATCTGCATCACTAGCTGTTCTTGTCAGAATCCTGGAACTCATTCTTAACACCTTCTTTTACCTCATCTAATCACCAGTTAATCCAGGTCTACCTCTAAAATATATTTTACATGCTTTAAATTCCCAATTCCACTGTGAGTTCCCTAATTCAAGTCACCAGTATCACTCATCTGAACTACTGCAATAGCCTCCTGCTTGTCTCTAAACATCTACTTTTGCCTCCTATATGAGTCAGGGTTTTTACTTGCAAACATCAAAATCTAACCTAGTTAGTTTACACAGAGAATATATTTATTAAAGGATATCAGCTCACAGACCCTCGAGGAGGGAAAGAGATTCAGGCT
>NW_006770589.1:3558460-3585058 GCF_000442215.2 Lipotes vexillifer
GGGAAAGAGATTCAGGCTTTGCAGCTAAAAGCAATGGCTGAATCACAATGTAGGAGCTTCCCCAGAAGAAGACATCCTAACAACCCTGCTCAGCACAGATCCCACAGCCATGCTGATGAAGCTAGGGGGCTAGGTTCTGGGAGCTCTGACTACTTTCTCCAGAATTTAGCCACTGACCTTGCTCCCTCACTAAAGTCAGTTTTGCTTATGTTGCTCACTTCCTCTTTTTGCTCAGTCCTTATGAAGTTTCACATTGGAGGAGTGTACTGGCAGGGCCAGAAACACAAGCTCATGGCTTGGCTGCAAAGGTAGAGAGAACGAATGCATTTTGGCTTCTAAAAGGAGAGGCTCAATGTGAGAAATTCTCCAAATGTAGAAGGGTCTGCAGGAAATGAAGAGTGCTCACATACATGATCAATGTCCTCCACATCCATTCCAATTCATACTTCACACTGCAGCCAGCTCATTCTAAAATACACAGCTGATTGTTATTAACTTACGTTAAATTAATTGTGGAAATTTAAAAACACACAGAAGTACAGATATACCAGGATAAGGAACCTCCATGTGTCTCCCACCCAACTTCAACAAATATTTTGCCAATCCTGTTTCATCTCTCTTACTGATATCCTTCCTCCACTGGAGTATTT
Source organism: Lipotes vexillifer (assembly GCF_000442215.2). Lineage (NCBI taxonomy): Eukaryota > Metazoa > Chordata > Mammalia > Artiodactyla > Lipotidae > Lipotes > Lipotes vexillifer. The sequence continues at coordinate 3,559,111 of NW_006770589.1, forward strand.
TGAGGCAAATCCCAGAAATCATATAATTTCTATCATAAATTCTTTAGTACCTTTAACAGATAAGGAGCTTTTAAAAGCATAACCAATAACACACATCTCAGAATTAAGAGTAATTCCTTAATATCATTTAATGGTGAGTCCAGTTTCAAATTTCTCATTACCTCAAAAATACCCTTTTACATTTGACTTAAAACAAGATCCAAAATAAGATCTATATAATGCATTTGATTTATATATCTCTGAAGTTTCTTTTCATCTATGACTGCTGATCTCTCAACTTTTATTTTTTCCACAGCATTTTTTTTTTAATTTTAAGAAACTGGACCATTTGTCTATAGAATATATCATCTTCTGGGCTTAGATGATTACTTCCTAGAGGTGGCTTTTAGTTGTATCTTTCGTATTTCCTGTAAACTCGTAGTTTACATCTACAGGCTTGATTAGATTCTGACTCAGTTTTTTGGCAGGAACACTTTCATAGGTGGTGCTGAGTACTTGCTGCATCAAATCAGGAGGCACGTAACGCTTACCCACTTTTAATGATGTTAAGAGTGATCAGTGCGTTCAGGTGTTGTCGGCTTCATCCATCCTTTGGAAAGTTCCTCAGTAATCTTCCACCTCAGTAGTTTTATCATTCACTGATGAATGGTGCCCATATCTATAATATTATTTCACTAAAGGATGCTAGATGGGTTTTTTTCTAATTCTATTATTCCCTTGTATTTATTAGCTTGGATTACTCTATAGGAAATAACTTTCCCACATCAATATTTTATTACCCTGAAGTTTAGATACAGGAAAGGCAGAAGAGAAGCTTAAGTCTTTACTTCCTGGTTTTTAGAGTAAAGAGTTAAAGCCCTAGCGACCTCCAAAGGTGACCAGTGTGCTTCTTACTTTTAATATCATTATGAACTCACAGATTTTCACACATTCGATGTGTTTAAACTGGCTGCAGATATTATTCTTCTCAATGCTTTAATTGTCCCATTTTTGGCTAGTATAAGTCCCTTTGATTCCCAGGTCCTTTTGGCAAGACAAGCCACAAAATGGAGAATGCCTAAAAGTAAAGTCAAACAGAGGTACACGATGAAATATATCACCTCAGGCCAGTTAAAATGGCTATCAAAAAGATAAATATAACAACTGTTTGCAAGTATGTAGAGAAAGGGAATCCTCATGTCCTGCTGATAGGAATGTAAATTGGTGTAGCCACCATGGAAAACAGTAGAGAGGGTCCTCAAAAAATTAAGAACTACCATGTGATCCAGCAATTCCACTTCTGGGTATATATCCAAAGAAGATGAAGGCAGGATCTCGAAGAGCTATCTGCACTCTCATGTCCATTGCAGCATTATTCACAACAGCCAAGATATGATGCACAACCTAGCTGTCCAACAACAGATGAATGGATAAGGAAAATGTAAGTAAGTGTGTGTGTATGAATATTATTCGGCCATAAGAAAGGAGACCCTGCCATTTCTGACAAGATGGATGGACCCTGAGGGCATTATGCTAAGTGAAGTAAGTCAGAAAGAGAGGGACAAATACTATATGATATGACTTGTATGTGGAATCTAAAAGAGACAAACTATTAGAGGCAGAGAGTGGAATGGCAGTTGCCAGGGGCTAGGCTGTGAAGGAAATGGGGAGATGTTGGTCAAAGAGTACAAACTTCCTGTTATAAGATGAGTAAGTTCTAGGGATCTATGGATCTATGGTACTGCATGGTGATTATAGTTAATAACACTGTATTATATAGTTAAAAGTTGCTAAGAGAGTAGATAGATCTTAAATGTTCACACCACGAAAAAAGAAACGGTAATTATGTGATATGATGGAGGTGTTACCTAATGCTATGGTGGTAATCATTTTGCAATATGTAAGTATCAAGTCAATATGTTATACACCTTAAACGTATACAATGTCATATGTCAATTATATCTCCATGAAGCTGGAAAAAAACAAATGACAAAGGGAAAAGATAACCATCTACAAACCAAGGAGAGGCCTCAGAAAAAGCCAACCCTGCTGACACCTTGATCTCAAGCCTTCTAGCTTCCAGAACTATGAAAAATAAATTTTTGTTATTCAAGCCACCCCCCTCAAAAAAAAGTACAACAAACAACATAAAGTGCAAATTATAGTGTTTACTCTTAGATTTGAAATATTTATAACTTAGAGTAGGAAACATTTGGAAAAGTATTTAGAAATATTTTTGCATTTTTGGGTAATACTGATTATCCATATAGATAGTTCTGTACTAGTCCCCTTTAGCAGCATTCAACTTATGTGAGGTAGTAAAGTATACATAATGTGATTTAGCCAATTTCTAGTAAACTCGGTAAACTGTTAGATTACAGCTATTTTACCTCAGATTTATTAGCCTGCCTATATTGGGGCTGTTGGGCCTATCTAAATTTAAAATTCTGCAGTTCTGAGTAGCTATGCAGACACAGATTGAAAACCATTGGGTCTTCCCTACCACTACTGAGAGAGAAAAAATAAATAAGGTAATAGTTTTTCTCTAGAATTTAAGGGAATTAGAAAATGTCAATAATTTTAACAGTTTGCTGTTCAGTATATGTATACAATAACACATATCTGGCTTATGTTTCTAAAGTGAATTATTTATTAGGACTTGAAAGAAAAAAGTAGTTATCTGTACTACAGGTAGCAAAATCCATCTTAATCTCTTAATCCTCTTTATTGCTCAAATATGAGCATTATTCATACACATCCATTAACTTAGGGGTTAATTAGTAAGATCCTGAACTAAAATAAGACGGAAAGTGTAGTGTTAAAAATCATGACTTATAGAAGCTAAGGGAGGATGGCAGGCATGGTAAGTATAAAATTTAAGTCATGATTTTACATAAGGAAAACTTTATAATAACAGAAAATGCATTTTTTAATAAATAAAAAGGAGATAGCTATGAATAAAAGTACCTCTATTAGGTAAAAAATTTCTATAATTTCATTCTATTACAGGTAATTCACACAGAACTCTCCTTATGATTTCACTGCATAATATTCTCTTGTTATTTTAATGACGCCTCTGCAGTTTGACTTAAGAGTATAACTTCACATTTATAGACCATTGTCCATGACTTTATGCCACCCCCCAAAAAATGTCATATGAAGACTATTTCTTTTTTGAGATAAGGAAACTATGATCCAGAATTTTTATATTATCTTGCTATTCATAATTACACATAGAAGTCCCTATTTTATTCAATATATGTTCTTGTTATTCAACATATGCAATATCTACAACCTGACTTTAGGAAACTGACTCTTAGCAATCGTCTAGCAGAGCCTTAAAAGAGAAAGTTCCACACAGCAAGTACTTTCCACCACAGTCTTAGCTAGGTTATTCTTGAATCCTTCCATGCCTTACAGAAAAAGCAATGAGTCTTCTGTAAACCACACCCAGGAGTGTGATGGTGAGCAACACCACTCCACACACAAGGCTGAAAGCCCATCGTGGACCCCAGGCAGCGTACACTTCGCTGATGAAGACAGGTCCAAGAATCCGTGCTGCACTTCCAGACGCTGTTAACCAGCCCATGTACATACCCTGTTGGGGGAGAAGCAGACTGATACTCAGGTGTAGTTATTTTAAAAGCAAGGATGACGCTAATATTACCAAACTATGACAAACATGAGAATCACTTCCTCCATCTGTTATTTTTAAATTAAAGTACCTCTCTATAAATACAGCAAATACTGAGCAATAAACTTATTTGATACACTGTTTAGGAAAATAAAAGTGTAAAAGAACAAGCACTGTCTGCTGAAATGATTCATAAATTTACTTTTTAAGGCTACCATTTATTCTGTACTTGCTATTTTCCAGACACTGTGTCAGGTGCTTTACATATATTGTTTCCAACGTTCACAAATTTCTATGATTGGTATTATCCCCACTTAACAAATGTGGAAGCTAAAGCTCAGAAAATTCAAGTAACTTATCCAAGAGATATGAAGCCCTGTTTGGCTGACTCCACTGTATTAATTTCCACTATACCACAGTGTCACTGCTCCAACTACTGTATCCAAAACTATAGCCCATACAATATATGCAAGAATGTGCAATGCAGCATTACTTTTAATATCCTCCAACTGTAAATAACCTGTCAAGCATGGATTAAGTAAATAAACTATGGTACATTTAATAAATGGAATGCTAAATAGTTGCTTAAAAGAATATGGTCTTGGGCTTCCCTTGGGTGGCGCAGTGGTTGAGAGTCCGCCTGCTGATGCAGGGGACACGGGTTCCTGCCCCGGTCCGGGAAGATCCCACATGCCCGCGGAGCGGCTGGGCCCGTGAGCCATGGCCGCTGAGCCTGCGCATCCGGAGCCTGTGCTCCGAAACGGGAGAGGCCACAACAGTGAGAGGCCCGCGTAACGCAAAAAAAAAAAAAAGAAAGAAAAAAAAGAATATGGTCTTATACAGAATAAGATCTTATAACAAGAATAACATCTCTATACACATTGACATGGAAAGAAGGCCACGGTATGTTAAGGGGAAAAAAAATCCAAGATGTAAAAAAGGTTTATATACATGAGATATAATTCATTTTATCTTTTTTTAAAAAGGCATGAGGGTGGATATGTTTGAAAAGGCATAAAAAATATCATGACGTGTACAAATGAAGTAAACAGTGGTTGACTTTAGTGTGATGGAGGTAAGGAGAGCCTTCCTTTTCTGCTATATACATTTCAAATTACTTGAATTTTGTTACAACCATCATGTATTATTTTGTAATTAATATGCTTTTATTCTTGATTTTGAAAATGTGAAAATATAACTTTAGAGATTAAAAAACCCAGAAATTACCAAAATGTTTTACCTGTTATTATAGCTTTAAAACACTGATGTTAAAATTTTTTTTCTCTTTGCTTTATTTTAATTAACACTAATTTCTACCTTGAAAATGTAAAACTATCAATTTAATTTTTATAAAGAACAAGATACTATTTTCATTTTGTTGCCATTTAAATAACTGCTACTAAAAAGAAAAGTCAGAAGTAAAACCTGGAAATAAGCTAAATATATAATAATAGGAAAATGACTGAATAAATGATGGTACATACATAAGATGGAATATGTCTCCATTAAAAATAATTCCCTAAAAGAAAATTAAATGTCATGGGAGAATATTTACAGCATATTGTTATATTTCTTTTAAAAAGCAGATTACAGGGACTTCCCTGGTGGCACAGTGGTTAAGAATCTGCCTGCCAATGCAGGGGACACAGGTTCGAGCCCTGGTCCCGGGAGATCCCACGTGCCGCGGAGCAACTAAGCCCGTGTGCCGCAACTACTGAGCCTGTGCTCTAGAGCCCGTGAGCCACAACTACTGAGCCTGAGCACCTGGAGCCCATGCTCCACAACAGGAGAAGCCACCCAGTGAGAAGCCCACGCACCGCAACGAAGAGTAGCCCCCGCTCGCAGCAACTAGAGAAAGCCCACGCAACAAAGACCCAACACAGCCAAAAACAAAACAAAAAAATACAGAATGGTCGCAAAAATTGTGAGTGCTTACAAGTATACCTCACGCAATTGCAGTGTCATGCTAGCTGACTCACCTGAGGTTTTGGTCCCAGAATTTTTGAATATAATGTATATGACATAACATTGCAGGATGGATAGCCTATTCCAATTAGCACAGCTGATGTGAGGAACTGGGCCAGATGGATCATGGGGGTGTAGAGGCACCAGGCTTGTTCAACTGGGCAACCAGTTGGTCCTTCATTGTGATCTTCTCTTGGAATCTTCCAAAGAGTAATAATTATTTCTCCAAATGTGGTATTAGGGATTGAATTATTATGTAAATCTGTAAGAACAAAATCAGTACAGTGTATTATTTGTTAATTTAAATGAATAACAGGGGTTAACTTTATAGAATTATGTATAGCTATACCTTCCCACTGTATTTTGGGAAACTGATGTCCCCAAGGTAACAAGATAAAGAAGCCAACCCATACAACAATGAGTCCTCCCAGTAGAATAGCACGCTCGCCAACCCTGTTAAAGGACAGAAACTGTAATTAAAAAATGAAACATTGTATTATAACATAGCTTCATTACTTTTAGAATTTTTAAAACTATAAATAAAATAATATCTTGATACTTTTAGTGATATACTAATTAAAACGAATGCAAAATATAATTTCCCACTAAAAGGAACCAGGACTCCTCTGAAAACTGGCTTATATCAGGTCTGGGATAGAAAATATATAAGATGAGCCTGGACATCGTATCATCCCAGAAAGAAAAGAAATTACCAGTGACTACTAGGTCATGATTAGAAGGACTCAGAGGGAATTCCCTGGAGGTCCAGTGGTTAGGGCTGTGAGCTTCTACTGCAGGGGGCACAGTTTCGATCCCTGGTCAAGGAACTAAGATCCTGCAGACCTCATGGCGTGGCCCCCCACCAAAAAAAAGGACTCATAGCCAATCTGAGGAAGCTGGCTAAAAACATGACAATGTGAACACCAAAAAGAACAGTAATGACAATGGCTTGAAACACATAAAAATGTTATTTATAAATTCATACTATATTAAAATAAAATACTCTTGGTCATTTTTAAAGGATGCTAGGGAACCCACTCATTATTTTAAAAATCAGTCAATAAAAGGAAAGGATCACCCTGTCTCTCCTACAAAAACTGTACCTCAGGATAACCAAATAGGTAGTGATGGAAAAGTTCTCTTTATAGAAAGTGTTCCAGCAAATAAATAAAGGAATGATAGAATTAAAATACCAGCATTTTGCATTGATCTATTAATAAATTAATGGATCTAAGGAATGGTCAATGGCCACTTACGTCATAAAAAGAGATAAACAAAACTTTACATTTCTCCTGATGTAAGCACATACCACCACCTATAAAACATTCTTGTCAAAAAACTGAACTCAAATCTCATCAAGCTTCTAGATCTAAGTACCAATTTTCAAGAAATATAGTAAACACAGGAAAATATTAAAAAACAAACAAAGACACCACAGGGATTTATTCAGCAAGATCCAAAATGTGGGAAACTATAGGGCAAACATCTTGGTTGCTTCAATTTGTAAGGGAGAAAAAGAGAGAGATGGGAGAGATGGAAAAGAAACTTAGAGATTAAAAGAGACTTAAGAAATGTAAGAGCCTGAGTCAAGTGAGTAAGCTGTGAAATAAAACAATATAAAACAAAACAAATTTTTTTAAAAATTTGAGACAGTGGAGAAAATTTGAATACTCCCTGGATATTTGCTGATATTTAGAAATCACTGTTAATTTTTTTAGATGTGATAATGCTGTCATCATTAACTTTTAGAGATACATACTGAAATATTTATGGAAGACATGAAATGATGTCTAACATCAGCTTCAAAATAATCCAGGTGTAGGGGATAGGCAGTGTGGAGTAGGTGGAGGTATAGATGAATCAAGATTGTCCAAGGTTATAATTGTTGAAGCTAGGCAATAGATATTAAACATTCAGTACATGATTCTCTCTATACCTTTGTATATGTTTGAAATTTTCCATAACAAAAAATGAAATATACAGGGACCTCCCTGGTGGCGCAGTGGTTGGGAATCCGCCTGCCAATGCAGGGGACGTGGGTTCAATCCCTGGTCCGGGAGGATCCCACATGCTGTGGAGCAGCTGAGCCTGTGAGCCACAACTGCTGAGCCTGCGTGCCACAACTACCGAAGCCCACACGCCTGGAATACTTGCTCCGCAACGGGAGAGGCCACTGCAATGAGAGGCCCGCACACCGTGGCAAGAAGTGACCCCCCCTCACCACAACTGGAGAGAGCCTGTGTGCAGTGACAAGAACCCAACACAGCCAAGAATGAACGGATTAACTAATTAATTAATTTTTAAAATGAAATATACAAACAAGATCAAAGATTCCTAAAACAAAACAAACAAACCCAACACCTCCCATTACCCTCAGAATACCTACAAGGCTTCACATCTTTCCAACCTGATATTCTCCCATTTGCCATTTCTCTCATTCTTCTCTGGCCAAAATGGCCTTTCTGCTGTTCCTTAAACGTACGAAGCTCAGTCTTCTGGGGCAAGAGAGTTCCAGGCCACTGCATGCCTGTTCTCTGACTTCACTGAGGTCTCTGCTTGGATGTAACTTCCGCTTGAGCTGCCCTCCATGAGCAGTCAATCAAAACAACACTTCCCCTCTCTCCCAACCCTGCCTTGCCACTTTTTATTCTCTTCCTCTGCTCTATTCTTCATAGTACTTCCCATGACCTGATTTCACATTTGTGTTTATTAGCTTTCCCCCCAGTAGAATACAAGCTCTTTGAAGGACATGAAATTAGATAATCTGTAAGAATGCCTATCAGCAGGACCACTCTACATCTGTAGCAAGATGTAATGCATGTACTATTATTTAACTTTGAATATGAATCTATGTCTATATCTTGGCCCCTCTACTTGGCTCTATAAGGATAGGAATCTTCATACTATTCCCCATAACACCTAACCCTACGCACTGACTCAATATTTGTTAATTGATTTTAGAACTTTATTAAAGTTCTAAAGTATTGTTAAAATATTTTAGGAATAATTAAATCGTTAGAACTGTCTAAATTTATCAACTAATGTTCCACTCCAGACTATATGAATGAACTTAATTTTATATAAGTATTTTCCTTAGTGTGTTCTTTACAGTTATACTTTTACAAAATGCTTCTTTAAAAAAGTGTTCTGTGATCAAAGTTACAAAAAACTTTGAGAAATGCTATGTACTCTTGCCATGAAGGTGATATAGTATATATACTGAAGATTTAGAAGTTTTAAAGAAGTTTCGTGATTTTAATCAGAATTTTCCACACTTAACCATTAATCTTTCACAGCAGAACAATGTTTTATGAAATACGCTTATAGAAATACTTTAGATAAAACATAATATACAAAAGATACATTAGAAGACAATTATTCACTTTGTAAAATATCTTGCTTTACCAAAGAATATACTACATGGTACAGAAATATGCTCCCTTAATAAATTTTAAATCTGTTTGCAAACATTCAAGGACTAAAACTCATGCATAATGACAGAAAAGCTTTTTTTTTTTTTTTTTTTTTTTTTTTTTTTTGCGGTACGCGGGCCTCTCACTGTTGTGGCCTCTCCCATTGCGGAGCACAGGCTCCGGACGCGCAGGCTCAGCGGCCATGGCTCACAGGCCCAGCCGCTCCACGGCATGTGGGATCTTCCCGGACCGCGGCACGAACCCGTGTCCCCTGCATCGGCAGGCAGACTCTCAACCACTGCGCCACCAGGGAAGCCCAGACAGAAAAGCTTTATATTATTTTACTAATATATTCATTTACATCGTTAGCTCTGTTTCATGTTTCACTTTAAAAAAAAAAAAAAAGACTTGAAATAAAACCAAAGACAAATAACCTACTTTTGGGAAAGTAATTTTATCCCCATGAAAATAATAACTGCCTCAACTCCAAGAGCAGCAAGTATTATGCCATCATATAACACAGCTTGTTCTCTGGTCCAGGCATACATATCCATTGTTAATGGTGTAACAATGCTAAGAAAAATAAAAAAGAAATTATTCTTATTTTATTTCAATCATAGGCATTGTTATTTAAAGTTGAAATAGTAAGATTTAATAATGATACCAACACATTCAAGAATCTGCATCCCTTTTAACAATGACACCAGATCTACAGAAACAAAAATTTTAAGACATTTTAAGTACATTTTGTTGTAACATGCACAAGCTACTAAGTTTGGCTGTTTGCATTTTTATTTTTTAATATTTACTGTAATTATATAAGTAACATGTCCAACACTGCAAAAAGTGTGAAAAACAGGAAAAGGAAACAAACCAACCATAATCCCTACCATTCTAATATAATTAAAAACTCATGGTTGTGTTTTGATTTAAACTGATCTCTTTTCAATGAAATAATGTTACTATGATTAAGTTATTAACTTACTATGATTAAGTTATTAGAAACTTCTGGGATTTTTTCTTCTCTTCCTCTGTCTCTTTCATACCTATCTTTGAATGTACATATTTTTCTCCCTATCTCCAAATGCTGCTCTTCCTTTATATGACTATCTGTCTCCTTCCTTGCCAAGCTTCTTTTCCTACTTTCTGTCTCCTTCTGTTAACTGGCTACAAAAAGGAATTTAAAAATATTCAAAATATTCTTTCTTTTAAAAAAAAAATCACCATTTTTAATTTTAAAATCAGATGAGCTGCTTTGGAAGATAGTTCACTCATTTCTCAATAAGTGAAACATAGAATTATCATATGATCCACTTCCTGGTAAATACCCAAAAGAACTGAAAGCAGGGACTCAGGTACTTGTACACTAATGTTCATAGTAGCATTAATTACAACAGCCAAAAGATGGAAATAACCCACATTTCCACTGATGGATGAATGGATAAACAAAATTGGTATATAAGTAACAGTGGAATATTATTCAGCCATAAAAAGGTATAAAATTCTGACACATGCTACAACATGGATGAACCTTGAAAACATCATGCCAAGTGAAACATACAAGACAAAAAATGACAAAGGATGCATGATTCCACTCATATGAAGAACCTAAAATAGGCAAATTCATAAAGAAAGAAAGGTGAATAGAGGAAACCAGGGGCTGGGTGTGGGGGAATGGGACTTAGTGATAAACGGGTGTAGCACTTCTGTTTGGGATGATAAAAAGGTTCTTGAAACAGGTGGTGGTGATGGTTGCACAACACTGTGAATGTATTTAATGCCACTGAATTGTGCAATTAAAAGTAATTAAAATGGTACACCTGAAACAAATACATTATTATATACAAATCTGGCCTCAATAAAAACAAAAGAAAATATGGCAGAAAAGCTCTAAGAATCATAGCAGACTACAAGTTTAATAGACGTCCAATAACATGGTTCAAAAATGGGAAATAAATATACAAGAGAATAAATTATATCCTTTAAATTGAAAAAAGAAGTTAAAATAGTAAGTTTATGTTATGTATATTTACCATAATAAAATAAATACCCCCCAAATCAGATGAGCTAAAAATTCCATGTATCTCAATAATTAAAAAAAAAAATCAAGTATATCTGGTATAAAATGTACTGGCATAAAAATGTTACAATATATCAAAAAGTGAAAAAACCCAGTTGTCAAATGATAATATCCATATTCTTGTTGGTTTAAAGACACACACACACACACACACACACACACACACACACACACACCCCTTAATACTTACAGTTGCATAGAAAAAAATGTTTCAAAACAACACACACTGAAGTATTAGCAGTGGTTACCTCCAGGGAAAGAAGTGGATGTGGAAATACAGTTGTAGTGTTTGGAATGTTTACAAGAATATACTATTTTAATAATGGAAAGGTATTTTAAAAATTAAAAAGCCATATGACAAGGGACGTCCCTGGTGGTCCAGTGGGTAGAACTCTGCATACCCAAAGCAGGGGGCCCGGGTTCAATCCCTGGTTAGGGAACTAGATCCCGCATGCATGCTGCAACTTTTAAGAGTTCGCATGCTGCAACTAAGAGTGCACATGTCGCAACTAAGAAGTCTGCATGCTGCATCTAAAAAGATCCCACATGCTGCAACTAAGACCCAGCACAGCCAAACTAAATAAATAAATATTTTTAAAAATAAATAAATATATATTTTAAAAAGCCATATGGTAACTAATAGTCAACAAAGCCTACATGAGTTAGAGATTTTGTAATATACTAGCTTTCTTCAGGATCAGGGCTTAAACAGAGTTAAAATTTCTAGACTGAACCCAACATATATAAGTAGGGCACTGCAGGACAGAAGGGAGTGGCAGGATATATTTAAAGTGATGAAAGGGAAAAACTTACAACCAAGATTACTCTACCCAGCAAGGATCTCATTCAGATTCAACAGAGAAATCAAAAGCTTTACAGACAAGCAAAAGCTAAGAGAATTCAGCACCACCAAACCAGCTTTACAACAAATGCTAAAGAAACTTCTCTAGGAGGGAAACACAAGAGAAGAAAAAGACCCACAAAAACAAACCCAAAACAATTAAGAAAATGGTAATAGGAGCATACATATCGATAATTACCTTGAATGTAAATGGATTAAATGCTCCAACCAAAAGACAAAGACTGGCTGAATGGATACAAAAACAAGACCCATGTATAAGCTGTCTACAAGAGGCCCACTTCAGGGATTTTCCTGGTGGCACAATGGTTAAGAATCTGCCTGCCAACACAGGGGACAGGGGATCGATCCCTGGTCTGGGAAGATCCCACATGCTGCTAAGCAACTAAGCCCGTGAGCCACAACTACGGAGCCCGCATGCCACAACTACTGAGGCCTGTGTGCCTAGAGCCTGTGCTCCACAACAAGAGAAACCACTGCAATGAGAAGCCCATGCACCACAACAAAGAAGAGCCCCTGCTCGCCACAATTAGAGAAAGCCCACGCGCAGCAACAAAGACCCAACACAGCCAAAAATAAATTAATTAATTAAAATAATAAAAAAGAGGAGACCCACTTCAGACCTAGCAACACATACAGACTGAAAGTGAGGAGATAGAAAAAGATGTGCCATGCAAATGGAAATCAAAAGAAAGCTGGAGTAGCAATACTCATATCAGATACAATAGACTTTAAAATAAAGACTGTTAAAAGAGATAAGGAAGGACACTACATAATGATCAATGGATCAATCCAAGAAGAGGATATAACAATTATAAATATTTATGCACCCAGCATAGGAGCACCTCAATACATAAGGCAAATGCTAACAGCCATAAAAGGGGAAATCGACAGTAACACAATAATAGTGGGTGACTTTATCACCCCACTTACACCAATGGACAGATCATCCAGACAGAAAATAAATAAGGAAATACAAGCTTTAAATGACACAACAGACCAGAAAGATTTCATTGATATTTATAGGACAGTCCACCCGAAAGCGGCAGAATACACTTTCTTCTCAAGCGCACATGGAACATTCTCCAGGATAGATCACATCTTGGATCACAAATCAAGCCTTGGAAAATTTAAGAAAACTGAAATCATATCAAGCATCTTTTCCAACCACAACGCTATGTGATTAGAAATCAATTACAGGAAAAAAACTGTAAAGAACACAAACACATGGAGGCTAAACAATACACTACTAAATAACCAAGAGATCACTGAAGAAATCAAAGAGGAAATTTTAAAAAATACATAGAAACAAATGACAATGAAAACACGACAACCCAAAACTCATGGGATGCAGCAAATGCAGGTCTAAGAGGGAAGTTTATAGTAATTCAATCTCACCTCAGGAAAAAAGAAAAAGCTCAAATACACAATCTAAACTTACACGTAAAGCAACTAGAGAAAGAAGAACAAAAAACACCAAAGTTAGTAGAAAGAAAGAAATCATAAAGATCAGAATAGAAATAAATGAAATAGAAATGAAGAAAACAATAGCAAAGATCAATAAAACTAAAAGTTGGTTCTTTGAGAAGATAAACAAAATTGATAAACCTTTAGCCAGACTCATCAAGAAAAAAGGGAGAGTATTCAAATCAGTAACATTAGAAATGAAAAAGGAGAAATTACAACTGACACCACAGAAATACAATGGCCCAGAAGAGACTACTTCAAGCAACTATATGCCAATAAAATGGACACCCTGGAAGAAATGGACAAATTCATAGAAAGGTACAACATTCCAAGACTGATTCAAGAAGAATTAAAATATATAAACAAATGAATCACAAGTAATGAAATTCAAACTGTAATTATAAAGCTTGCAGCAAATAAAAGTCCAGAACCAGATGGCTTCACAGGCAAATTCTATCAAACATTTAGAGAAGAGCTAACACCTATCCTTCTCAAACTCTTCCAAAAAATCGCAGAGGAAGGAACACTCCCAAACTCGTTCTACAAGGCCACAATCACCCTGATACCAAAATCAGACAAAGATAACACAAAAAAAGAAAATTACAGACCAATATCACTGATGAGCATAGACGCAAAATTCCTAAACAAAATTCTAGCAAACAGAAACCAACAACACATTAAAAGGATCACACACCATGATCAAGTGGGATTTATCCCAGGGATACAAGGATTCTTCAATATATGAAATCAATCAATGTGATACACCGTATTAACAAATTAAAGAATAAAAACCATATGATCATATCTCAATAGATGAAGAAAAAGCTTTTGACAAAATTCAACACCCATTTATGATAAAAACTCTCCAGAAAGTGGGCATAGAGGGAATCTACCTCAACATAATAAAGGCCATATACGACAAACCCACAGCAAACATCATTCTCAATGGTGAAAAACAAAGCATTTCCTCTAAGATCAGGAACAAGACAAGGATGTCCACTCTCACCACTATTATTCATCATAGTTTTGGAAGTCCTAGCCATGGCAATCAGAGAACAAAAAGAAATAAAAGCAATACAAATTGGAAAAGAAGTAAAACTGTCACCATTTGCAGATGACATGATACTATATACATAGGTAATCCTAAAGATTCCACCAGAAAACTACTAGAGCTAATCAATGAATTTGGTAAAGTTGCAAGATAAAAATTAAAGCAGAGAAATCTCTTACATTCCTATACACTAAGAACGAAAAATCAGAAAGAGAAATTAAGGAAACAATCTCATTTACCATTGCAACAAAAAAGAATAAGATACCTAGGAATCAACCTACCTAAGGAGGCAAAAGACCTGTACTCAGAAAACTATAAAACATTGATGAAAGAAACCAAAGATGACACAACAGATGGAGAGATATACCATGTTCTTGGATGTGAAAAATCAACACTGTAAAAATGACTATACTACCCAAAGCAATCTACAGATTCAACACATTCCCTATCAAATTACCAATGGCATTTTTCACAGAATTAGAACAAAAAAATTTACAATTTATATGGAAACATAAAAGACCCCGAATAGCCAAAGCAATCTTGAGAAAGAAAAATGGAGCTGGAGGAATCAGGCTCCCTGACTTCAGACTATACTACAACGCTACAGTAATCAAGACAGTATGGTACTGGCATAAGAACAGAAGTATAGATCAATGCAACAAGAGGGAAAGCCCAGTGATAAACCCACACACCTATGGTCACCTATCTATGACAAATGAGGCAAGAATATACAAGGGTTAAAAGACAGTCTCTTCAATAAGTGGTGCTGGGTAAATGGGACCTCTATAAGTAAAAGAACAAAATTAGAACATTCTCTGACACTATACACAAAAATAAACTCAAAATGGATTAAAAACCTAAATATAAGACCAGACACTATAAAATTCTTAGAGGAAAACATAGACAGAACACTCTCTGACATAATCACAGCAATATCTTTTTGGATCCACCTCTTAGAGTAATGAAAGTAAAAACAAAAATAAACAAATGAGACCTAATTAAATTTAAAAGGTTTTGCACAGCAAAGGAAACCATAAACAAAATGAAAAGACAGCCCACGGAATGGGAGAAAATATTTGCAAACAAAGTGAGGACCAACAAGGGATTAGTCTCCAAAATATACAAACAGCTCATGCAGCTCAATATCAAAAAAAAAAAACAACCCAATCAAAAAATGGGAAGAAGGGGCTTCCCTGGTGGCGCAGTGGTTGAGGGTCCGCCTGCCGATGCAGGGGACACGGGTTCATGCCCCAGTCCGGGAAGATCCCACATGCCACGGAGCAGCTAGGCCTGTGAGCCATGGCCACTAAGCCTGCACGTCCGGAGCCTGTTCTCCGCAACAGGAGAGGCCACAACAGTCAGAGGCCCATGTACAGCAAAAAAAAAAAAATGGGAAGAAGATCTAAATAGACATTTCTCCAAAGAAGACATACAGATGGCCAAGAGGCACTTGAAAAGATGCTCAACATCACTAATCATTAGAGAAATGCATATCAAAACTACAATGAGGTATCACCTCACACTGGTCAGAATGGCCATCATCAAAAAATCTACAAACAATAAATGCTGGAGAGGGTGTGGAGAAAAGGGAACCCTCTTGCACTGTTGGTGGGAATGTAAATTGATACAGCCACTATGGAGAACAGTATGGACGTTCATTAAAAAACTAAAAATAGAGCTACCATATGACACTGCAGTCCCAATCCTGGGCATATATCTGGAGAAAACCATAATTCAAAGAGACACATGTACCCCAGTGTTCACTGCAGCACTATTTACAATAGCCAGGACATGGCAACAACCTAAATGCCCATCAACAGATGAAAGGATAAAGAAGATGTGATACATATACACAATGGAATATTAGCCATAAAAAATTGGGTCATTTGTAGAGATGTGGATGGACCTAGAGTATGTCATACAGAGTAAAGTAAGTCAGAAAGGTAAAAACAAATATCGTATATTAACGCATATATGTGGAATATAGAAAAATGGTACAGATGAACCTATTTTCAGGGCAGGAATCGAGACACAGATGTAGAGAATGGATATGTGGACACGGTGGGGAAGGGGAGGGTGGGATGAATTGGGAGATTAGGATTGACATATATACGCTACCATGTGTAAAATAGATAGCTAGTGGAACCTGCTGTATATAGCACAGGGAGCTCAGCTCAATGCTCTGTGATGATCTAAGTGGGTGGGATCGTGGGGGAAGTGGGAGGGAAGCCCCAGAGGGAGGGGATGTATGTATACATATAGCTGATTCACTTCATTGTACAGCAAAAACTAACACAATACTGTAAAGCAACTATACTCCATTTAAAAAACAAAAAAAGCCATATGATAACTAATGGTCAACAAAGCCTACACAAGGCAGAGATTCTGCAATATACTAAGTTTTATCAGGATCAGGGCTTAAACGAGTTAAAATTTCTCGACTGAACCCAACATACATATGTAGGGAGCTATATAGCTTAAAGTAAATTACATTAATACACAAAGTTTTATAGGTATATTTATCATAAAACTCAGAGGAAAGGGAGAAAGACTAGTGAAACAGACTCCCTTATAAGGAAGGAAGACAAGGCAGTAAGATTACAGGCAGAGAATTAACTACATTCAAGTTAAAGGCAAAAAATGTATATATGTTTTTTACATCATGATAAGAAAAATATGCCTTACATAAGGTTTTTGAGAACATCTATATTCCTGATTAATATTGCATTAAGAAAAGGTTATTTACACAATCAGATTTAGATGAAAACAGAAAAAAACTTACGTTTCAAAAAGGGCAAAGATAAACAGAATCACAAAAAACAGAACATTGGTGGCCACAACAGCAACTTGATCAATATTTCCTTGGGGGACCTGAACTTCATCTGTACTTGCTGTAGTAAACAGAAGAAAAATTATATTACCTACACAACTAATTTTTCTTATGACACTAAAACAGTGTAAAATTATATGTAGCAAATTCAATGACTAAACATTTAAAATCATTTTTTTAGGTTTTCAAAGCAATTTAAAAGTTAACAATTTACATAACAGAAATAACTTTTAAATGGCATTTAAAATTAAAGTGAATTTTCTTCCCAGGACATACACTTCAATTCTGTTACCTACAGGAAATACTCAGATTTTCTATTTGGCGTCTCTCAATCAAAAACAGAAATGTATGTCCATAGAATTCTATAAAATGATCTCATACTAAATACTAAATTTGCTTTAAATTTCAGTTGCAGATTTTTTTCTACTTTACCTAAATTTTAAAGTTACACGGATTTCATGAAGACCTCAAATAGTTTACTAAATAAGTTCTCAGTTCTATGATTCACCTCAATGGATATATATTTTGAATTTCAACAGTATGTAGTATTACTATTAGTAAATATCCTTATTTTTTAACCACAATTTTTTTCAAGTTCTTACGTTATCATTTATATTTTTTGCAAAGAACTACCAAGATTTGATGGTGGTTTTATAAATTAGGAAGGCAAATGAGTTAAGATGTTCACTTATCTTGAACTATATAGTTAAGTAACACACTCAATATAAGCTATATCTGATGTAATTGAGAAATGTGAAGCCATATATTGATACATGTATGTATACACATCCATCATGCTACTTTATAATTTACCCGCATATTCAGAGTAAACCAGGTAAGTAATACAAGAATGTATTTATGTTATCTTTAAGTGTATGTGTGGCAGAAGTGGGGGCAGGGGGTGATTTTCCTAAGACACAATAAATTTCTATAATTTTTTCATAATAGTGCCTGCCTTTATATCTCAGGATTCCTGAGGAGGAGTTCTTCCTCCAATAATAAGTGAGATTTGAAAATAGTCTGCTATACTTGGGGGCAATTAAGCACCTTGGACACTCGACATAGGGTTATGACCTCCATTTCACACAAAGAAAACCAGTCACACCTTTGTCCAGTTCCTTTTCTGGGGTAGACTCTGGTCCCTGTGGGCCTTGAATTATTTTGGATAGACCTCCCTGATTCTCAATCACCATCTAGAAGCCAGTCTTTACTCCTTTGAATCAAATATCAACATTGCCCCAAGTTAGACTGGAGTTTACTTCATATATGTTTAGTTTTCTGCAGCCTCCAACCAGTGCTAGTTTTAGTGGGGAGACTCAGAAACGTTGCATCCTAAACTGTGGGAACTGACTAGGTATCCTTATTATAAGAATTTTAAGAAAACACTACATATTGATTAAAAAACTGTGTAATTGGAAATTAAATCCTATCCCATGATAACACTTTTAATAATAGGAACAACTTGATATGTTTTATCTAAACATTTATTGAAATTTAAAAATGATCTTTCTTTTATAAAAATTATTTTGAAGGACCTAGAAATCTTATGAAAGAAAATAGATCTCTCCTTTTTAAACTCTGATTTGTGCTTTAGAGCAGTGTTGTCCAATAGAGCTCTGACATGATGGAAATGTTCTTTCTCTCTACTGTCCAGTACAGCTGGCTGTTAGTCACATATACCCATTAACTAAGCACTTGACATGTAGCTAGTGTGGGAGTTCCCTGAAGGTCCAGTGGCTAGGACTCGGCGCTTTCACGGATGTGGCCCAGGTTCAATCCCTGGTTAGGGAACTAAGATCCTGCAAGCCATGCCAAACAGCCAAAAAAAAAAAAAATGTAGCTAGTGAGATAGTGAGAATGAGGAATTTCTTAAATGTAATTAAGTTTAAACAGCCAAATATGACTAGTGGCTACCACATTGGACAATGTAGCTGTATGTCTTTGCTACCCAAAGTGTGGTTCATAGACCAGCAGCATCAGTTCCCATGTGAGCTTGTTATAAATGTAGATTCTCCCTCCCCAGGCCTACTGAAACAGACTCTGCATTTTAACAAGGTTCCCAGGTGCTTTCTAAGGGTATTAAAGTCAATAAAGCAAGGATCAATATGGTTATCCCCTTCAACTTATGAAAGATTTCTTGTGTATCTTCCCTTTCTCAGCCCCTCAACCTCACCCTCTTTAACTTGCTCATTCTCTTTACCTTTAAAGAGGTAGAGAGATAGGTCCTTTAAGTTAGCATCCTATCTTACACCTTTTTAAAACAGTAGCTTAAACCCACTGCCGGCACTTCCTCACCACTCATTGTTTCTTTTTTTCTTTCTTTTTATTTTGAAAACTTTCAAACACATCCTTATCCATTTATGCCCTAGATTCAACAATATTTTGTCACACTTGATTCACCTACCCCTTCCTTTCCTCCTTTCTCTCACTCTCTCTTTGTTGCTGTAGTGTTTTTCACTAGATGATTCCCAAATTTCTATCTCTAGCTTTGATCTCTACTGCCAGAATTACAGATGCCTCTGGAATTTTTTAGTTTTTCTAGGGTAGCATTATATTTGGTTTGAACCAAATTGAAATCACCTTATCTTTTCAGCCAGTGTCCCTTCTTAAATTCTCCTCCTCTCATTCTTTCAATTATCTAGAATCAAAACCCAGCAGACATCTTCAACAACCCCCTCCATTCCTTAATATTCCCTATCCAACCTGTCAGCATCTTTTTTTTTTTTTCTTCAAAAGCTCATATCTCATCCCTTCTCCATTCACATTTACTGCTGTAGTTCAGGCCTTTACATATCTGGATTAGCCTCACTTGCAATCTGACTATCGTCATACTTCTCCTTTGTTCAAAATTTTCCATAGCTCCTCACCACTCTGCTCTCTACCCAACTACTTTTAACTTTACCTTCCACCAGTTTTGTTGTAAAAATTAAATAAAATGTCTATCAAAGAACTTGGTAAAATAACAGTGTCTTTTCCAAAACTTTATAAACTCCTTGAGGACAAGGACTAAATTGCATTCTTTTGCATGGGGGACAATCCCCAAGGAGGACATAACTAGGAGTACTTAAATAATGGTTTATTTAGTAAAATATACCTACTTACCAGACTGGGTACCTATTTATGAGTCAGAGAAAGATATGAAGGATGAAAATGTGTATTTGTAGAGTATAAGAATAAAAATACAAAAGAGAAACCACACTTATTCCCATGATTAAGTGAATAAAGAAATACTTGAAACAGAAAGATACATTTGGTAGCAATAATACTGAAATCATTTCAAAGATCTCAAGGATTTTAGGATATTGGCTTTTTGAAAACTAGATGAAGTGATTTTTAGCAATGGTTTTAACCTTACCAATTGTGCACACCAAGTCACTGATATAGGCATGCCTTTAAAAAAAATCAACTTAGCTAACTTTCAACTTTGAAGATCTTCCCCAATTACCCATTGTACTGTCCTCAGAGACAAAATTCAAGTGAATATCAAAGAGGCAGAATCATTAGAAACACTTTGTAATATTATAGTAATTTCGTCAAACAGGTTAATAGTACCTTCTTCAAAATTAATATTTTTACACTGTCGTCCTGTGTCATCCACACGATGTTCTCTTAAAAGAAAAACATAAATATTGTATCCATGAAAGGCTTAGTATAATAGATAATAGTTTAAATTTATTACTAGCTTTCTATTTTTTCACATTCTGGTATAGTTTCTTTCACTGTCTTCTGAGTAATGAAATTATTATGATATATAACCGATAAAATTTTTAAAATACAAGTTACAATTATTATTATATTATCATATAAAATGAAAAAAAACCTCAATTCATCCAAAAGCACACATGAGTTGCCTTAATCAGTATTTGAAATTTTCCAATGATTTTTAACATGGGTTATAAAGATTTTGGACTCTTGGATAAAACACTCCAAAGAAATATAAAGTAACAAAATTCTATAGTTTTATAAAATTTTTTCTAATATATAAAAATGTGTAAGAGATACACATTATGAGTAACTTTTGTATCTAAGGTTGAACCTAATCATTAATCTACTTAAAATGTTGCTTTCATGCCATTTCCCCTACTTAGAAATCTATCATTAGTAGACCAAGACCAAACCTTGAATCTTTAAAGACCTTATAATCTGTTCTTATTCATCATCTATTATTTTAGTTGTCAGTACCACATGCATTAGCTGATAAGAAAATATGAACACAACTAGACATCAAAAACCAAATAAAGACATCATAGAAATAATAATTCTCCAACAATGATAATGCTTATTTAATTTCACAATCTACAAGAGTAGTTTTATCATTTCTATCTAATTACCTTAATACAGTAAGAATCAGAATAATATTTAAAATTCCCAGGAAGGCGCCAAGTAAAACTGGTGCTGTGTACATGTTTATCTGCAGCTTAATGGTATCCCATGTCACGCCCTTTTCTCCAATGAGTGCAAAACAAGTCTGAAAAACTTATTAAAATAAAATGTATACAGATTAATTATTATATGGGAGGCACAGTCTAAAATAAATGTGAGAAATATTTACCATAGAATTGGAAGTAATATATGGAATCATCCATCTGCATCAGACATCTCAACAGGGGCAAGAAAATTGGTTCTTGGTGGGGAGAGGCAAAACATTTACTCTTTTTCTGTATAAAGCACAGATATGCATACAGTACATAAAACACATACAATATAGGTCTGTGGTATTAAAATTTCATGGGATGGAGTGATTAGGAAAGAAATGTCTAAAAAGCCTCCTTAGGGAGACAATAACATTAAAAATGGGTGAGAAGCACTGATGTACAGGCATTCACAAGGGATTATACATAACTTGTCAGTATTTTCTTTTTTTAAAATACATCTCTGTATGAAATTTAAGTTATACAATTTCTTCCATAAGTAAATTATTAAAGTTTAACCAATTTCATTATAAGAAAGTGTCACTTTTTTTTTTTTTTTTTTTTTTTTGCGGCACGCGAGCCTCTCACTGCTGTGGCCTCTCCCATTGCAGAGCACAGGCTCCGGATGCGCAGGCTCAGCGGCCATGGCTCCCGGGCCCAGCCGCTCCGCAGCATGTGGGATCTTCCCGGACCGGGGCACGAACCCGCGTCCCCTGCATTGGCAGGCGGACTCTCAACCACTGCGCCACCAGGGTAGCCTGAAACTGTCACATTTTAACTCAATATTTTAAAATATTACTGTGTATATGGTACTTAAATTATATATATTTAATACCACTTTCAATTTGGATCTGTGGCAAAAATCAGATGGGTAAGTATTGGTTTGCTCTCCTGGTTTAGATTCTATATCTCGTTCTGCCAGGACTTTACATGTAACCTTAGGGTGAGGATTAAGTAAAATACTGCACCTAAAGCACTTAGAACAGCATCTAGCATATGGTTAAGCAGTCAATAAATGTTTGTGCTTATTGATGTGGTTATTATTGGAAAAGTCATCTAATCTTTTCAGGCCTACATTTACTCATCTTTAATATAAAATGTTTTAGTGAATAATCTGTTTTAAAAAATTTTATTTACTATTTATTTTTGGCTGCATTGGGTCTTCATTGCTGCCAGCGGGCTTCTCATTGCGGTGGCTTCTCTTGTTGAGGAGCACGGGCTCCAGGGGCGCAGGCTTCAGTAGTTGTAGCACACGGGCTTAGTTGCTCTGCAGCATGTGGGATCTTCCCAGACCAGGGCTCAAACCTGTGTCCCCTGCATTGGCAGGCAGATTCTTAACCACTGCACCACCAGGAAAGCCCCGTGAATAATCTTTAAAATAGATGGCCAGAATATTTACTGAGAACCTAAGCCTATACCAGGTACTGTGCTAGAAACTGAGGGTAGAGTGGTAAGTTTAAAAAGACCCAGACTATGCCCTCATGTATACAGTAAGGTAATAGGTTCAACTGTTCTAGATTTCTGCTTATATCTTATTCCAGAACACTGAACTAAAATACTAGATTTTGGTGAATGATGAATTAGGCTTTCTTCTGTTGAAGCGAAGTAATGGAAACTGGAGGTTGGGGTGTTAATGATGAAGTAAACTGAGCTAGATTCAAATTGATGCTATTGATAACTGCAATATTAAAAGCATGGGCCAATTATATGGCTTTTCAAAGTTATGCTAGGCATAAAAAATTAATTTCTCTACTCATTTAGCAGAAAATTAATTGGCCTTAGGGAAATATTAAATCTCATTAATATATTTTTATATTCATTAAACTATGAAAGCTTGGAAAGAAGAAGAGACTAGTAAATCTTTTTTAAACTTTCATTTTCTTCAACCTTAGAAAAGTCTTAAAGGTATGGGCAAAAAGGGGAAAAAACCTCCTATAACTTTCCTCAAATCCTTCAATTAAAAGAATTTTGTTTCGCGTAAACAAGAAAAAAAAAGCAAACTCTTGCTGAGATGTCAAGCTAAATGATTATCTGACAGAACGTATACTTTGGAATCAGACAGTGAGGTTTGAATCTCATATTTCCCATTTAATATCAGGGTGACCCTGGATAAGTTACTTAGATTCTCTATGCCTTGGTGTCCTAATCTGTACAGTGGGACTAATGACATTTAATTTAGGGAACATGAGTTAACACATATAAAGAGCCTAGCCTCACTGCTAGATCAAAAAATATCAGTTTCCCTCCCTTTGCCTTCAGCTATGAGGTTTCATACTTGAATTGCATCTAACATTTGAACCTCAAAAGTTTTCCCAATTCAAATCCAAGTGATGATAAGTGAAGAACACCTACCTGGACCTAGAATAAAACCTAATGCTTGACATGCACTTGTGTTTGCCATGGAACTTGTTCTTTCCTGAAGAGAGGTAGCACCAGCAATATATGATCTAATAACAGCTACATTTCCTAAGAAAAGACACAATAATACAAAGTAAAAGAAAATATTCTCCAGTTTATAAAAATTCGACTTAATTTGGCTCTATAC
The DNA here is from genome assembly GCF_000442215.2 of Lipotes vexillifer. NCBI lineage: Eukaryota > Metazoa > Chordata > Mammalia > Artiodactyla > Lipotidae > Lipotes > Lipotes vexillifer. The sequence goes on from NW_006770589.1 coordinate 3,583,346, forward strand.
AGAAGAAGAAATATTAACCTACAACATAGTTACTGCTTCCTCTTTATGATTATACAAGGCATGTATAGTGAACAAATGTATCAATTAATGGAAAATATTACTTTTAGTAATATGAAAACACAGTTAAAGATGTGAATGAATGAAAAAATGGCATACAGGAAACAAACTTTTTTCATCATTAAATACAGAGAAAGCATTGAGTGGATGGAGTACTACTAATTGCTACACTGTTTTAAAAGAAATATGGTACACACTCTGCATGTTTTTTAAAAAAATCCTAAAAATTTGAGTCAAAAAAATTTGCTGAGCATTTATGTTGAAGAGACTCTGCTAGGGGCTAGAGAATATTTTCAAAAGTCATAGATTGTCTCTAATTACACTAAGTTTACTAGCTAGTTGGTGATAAGAGGTAAAAACAGTGCAAAACAGTATATAAGCAAATGCCAGAGACATGTTGGAGAAGCGGTAGTGTAGCATAAGAAAGCTTCATGGAAGAGGTGGAACTTGAACTGAATCTTGAAGGATGAAGAATCATGGGAACAGAAGAGAGAAACTATAGGTAATAGGAACATCATGAGCAAAGGCAAAATGATAGGAAAGATATTTGCAATGAGACATCTGTATGTTGAATGTCGTATAGGAGATTGAGAAGAGGTGACCCTAGATGAGAGAAGGCCATAAATGTCAGGATGAATGTGAGTCCAACACAACCAAAAATATACATGCATGCATATTACCTGCTCCAAATCCCACCAATCCACGAGCAACCAACATGTAGTATTTATTATGAGAAGCTGGAACCTGGACATACGCATACAGGCAGTTGGCTGCCACCGAAATGAAAATGGAAACAGTAAGAGGTTCTTTTCTTGGTCGATAGTTAGACCACAAACCAAATATAGGCGAAGCTACCATTTGGCCAAGGCTAAAAGAAGCAATAACCCAGCCCAAAAAACTTGCGTCGGCAGTCTGATCAATCTGCAGAAAAAAGTACAATGCTTTAAGAATTGTTATCTGAGAAAAGTAAAGTTAAAAATCTAAATACATTTTTTCTGACCATGTAATATTTCTTATTAAAAAAATAAAAACAATAATTCTAACACATAAGTTTTATAACACCATGACTTACAGTAAGGAATTCAAACTTCTGACATTACAATTAAATGTGTTAACAATTCACTATACACAAGGAAAAATGTTTAGGGAACTTCATATTTTAGAACAATTATAGAAATTCTGTCATAAAAATCTTGTTAAAAAAAATCACATTATATACCTAACAATAACATCATAAAGATAGTATGTCATTCTTTAATTCTTGTAAAGTAAATACAATTATTTACCTTATGCTACTCTATAAACTAAACAACCATTAGCACTGTGAATCTATTTTTTTTAACTGGGCACAATAATCAAATGCTTAAAGACAATAATAAAATTTCTCTCATTAAACCTACTATTAATTCTTCCTTTCAGCATAGATAATCCAGGATTCTACCAAAGAGGAGTTATATATCATTAATACTGAGGTTAAAACCAAATGATTACAACTCAGAAAATACTTTCAGAAAACAAAAAATTTTTGTTTACAAAAGGGACTATGGAATAAATCAACAGATTGGGTTTTTAAAAATATGGTAGGGGGGCTTCCCTGGTGGCGCAGTGGTTGAGAGTCCGCCTACCGATGCAGGGGACACGGGTTCGTGCCCCGGT
>NW_006770589.1:3585245-3618371 GCF_000442215.2 Lipotes vexillifer
CCCCCCCCCCAAAAAAAAAAAAATATGGTAGGTTATATAATAATTTGGAAAAATAAGAGCCATTAAATTTTAGGACATAAGTTTAAACATATATAGGTTAAGTGGTAGAACTTAATAAGGAAAACCATGGCCTTTTCTCTTCCAAAGATATTTTTTTAAAGCTTAAAATGAAGATATTTAGGTACATTTCTGTTTGTGTGGGATGAGAAATAAGAGTGAATAAGTATAATGACTTCATGTCATATAAATTTAAAAATTAATTTTCAAAAAAGCAATGAAAACAATTTTAATATTAAATGTCTAGTGGTTTGAAAGCAAAAGGATAAAAGTGTCTCCTCAGGATATCAATTGATCATAATAGTCAAGTGTCCGTTTCATGGACAGAAGTGAGCTGACTTTTGAAGATGCCTCTAACAATTTTAATAACATTTGCTATTTTTATTGGATACTATTCTATACAATGACTGGAAAACTGGAATCTGCTAGAATTCTGCTAGAATTGTAACAGGAAAGTAAAATGGTTTGGAAGATACAGGTTCTATACTACAACAGAAGGTATCAGTTCAGTAATTGAACTGTTATCTGTGCTCCTGTGTGTTTCTCTCTCTCTTATAGTAATAACAGCATGTTGTTTCCAATCCTCTGGCCACCTCTAATGATCTCGATTATCATATTGTTTTCAGGATAAAGCCTAAACTACTTATTATGTAAAACTAGCTCACAAGCTGGTCACTTCTCTCCTCTCTAACTTCATCTCTCTGCATGCTCCCTCCCCCCAGTTCTAACTTCCAGCCACACAGAGCTTTTTGAAGTTTCCAAAATGAGTCAAGCTCTTTGCTTCCAGGTCTTTGCACAGGATCCTCTACTGCCCCTTCCATCTCCACCTGCTTTCCTGATAGGAATTTGTGGCCCAGACTGCCCCTTCTGGTGACCAGTTTCTGTAGGCCTTCCAAACTCAGCTCAGATATAACTGCTTTTGGGAAATCTTCCAGGATCTCTTTAGTCTGGATCAGCAACATCTCCCTAACCCCCATGTCTGTCTGTCTGTGTCAGTCTGTGTGTATGTCTCTCTCTCCCCCAGCCCCCACTCCTTCTGTCTCTCTCTGCCTCTCTGCCTCTCTCCCTCTCCCTCTAGCTCTCTCTCCCCTGTGAACACGCACACACACTCACACATCATGCTCTTAGACTTTTACCCACTCATATCGTATGGTAATTATCTGTAAACTTGTTTGGTTTTGCACACTTCAGTGAAAGTTAGATCCGTCTCTTCCCTTAAAAAAAAAGCCCACAGTGCGTAGTACTGAATTTCAAAACATTCTTCTCTAAACATGTTAATAATATTGACAAAGTCAAAGTTCTAGAACTCTTAATGCTTCGCTATGGGAGCTGAGATGTGTTCCAAGCCTCCTCAACTATTTACTTATAGATTATTGCTTATTCATCCAATTAACAGTTACCAAGGCCTTCTCTGCAACAAAACCTGTGTGAGGCTATATGAATACAAATTGAATAAACACAGTTCTTGCCATCAAGGAGTTTCCAAACCAGGTTCTACTTAACTGATTCTGAAAAATCCTACATTTTTGAGCAGCTGAGGAAAAAACCCAGCATGCTTTAATTCTTTATCTGTCAAATGGGGGTAACTTCACAGAGTTGTTATGAGAATTATTTAAGCCAAGACATGTATAGTGCCTAGGGTCATGTCTGCCTATAGTATGCACTAAATGAATGTTACCTATACATAAAAAATTAATATTTCTTGGTATTTTGTTTTTACTGATATGTCAGTTTTATTATTATATTTTATTGTAACATGCATGAGTAGTCCCACTATGTCCCTGGGCCTATAGATAACCTATCATTCCAATTCAAAATCTGGGTTTAAGAGTATGAGTTTTCCTGGAAATCAATCACAACTCTGGGCAACACAGGCTACAGAATCACTGGGCTGATAGCTATCTATCAGCCAGGGCCAGAAGCACAAGTCAGAGATTCACAGCAGTGCCAAATTCCTTTCAGACAGATAACTTACTGTTTGGGAGTTTTAGAGGGGTGGTTTTGGCCTAGCTTTTTATCTTTCTCACAGATGACTTTTAAGCTAAGTAATATTTGGTAACATATTATCATAAAAGAGATAGTAGCCTTAAATTAAAAATGAAAATTTTGATAAACAGCAATGACCTACTGTATAGCACAGGGAACTATATTCAGTAGCTTGTAAAAACCTATAATGGAAAAGAATTGGAAAAAGAATGTGTGTGTGTGTGTGTGTGTGTGTGTGTGTGTGTGTGTAACTGAATCACTTTGCTATACACCTGAAACATTGTAATTCAATAAAATAAACAAACAAATAACATTTAAAAAAAAGAATGAAAAATCTTAAGACAGTAGGTAACATAGCACTGTAGAGTCAGATTTTGGTTTCAGATAAGCTTGATTCTACCATTTTCTAGCTGTGTGATCTTGGGCAAGCTACTTAACTTTCTCTAGTCTGAGTTTCTTTATCTGTTAAACAGGAGTGATAATGACCACCTCACAGAGTTGTTATGAAGATCAAAAGATGATTTAGATGAAAGATTTAGTATTGTGCCTGGCACACAATGAGATAATATTATTATTAGATAACTTGAGAAAATTAACTCACAAGGTTTTTGGTGAAAATGTTATGCTTGTATTGCCAAGAACTAGTGATATGTTCATGTGCTCTCAATAAATTTACCTTTGAAGAGATTACAAATATCTGGAGAAAGGAGTGTACCTTTTCAAAATTCAACTTATTATGCTGAGTAGACCTAATTTTGTAAATACCTTTCTTTTGAGAATTTTGAGGTTAAACAAACTAGATACAGGGACCATAGAAATCAAGAGTTTTGATACATGGAAATACATATTTTAGCACAGAAGATATTGCTCCAGAATTGTTAAATATTCTGTTCCAATTCTAATAATTCTGCCAGTATGGAAAGAATTTTTAGTGTCATGAGTAACGATTTCATGTAAAATAACTTTTTAATTAGTTTAAATTAATTTTCAAAATGGCAGTGAAAATGTGGCACTAAATCACTAAAAAGTAAAATGTGTATTTTTCCCTATATTTCTTTTAAAAGATAGCATAAGAAAATAGTATTTTTAAGTTAAAAATTATAAAAACTAAAAAATCTAAAATGAAATATAAGATGTCAATAACTTTCTTATATAATAGGTATAATTTTTAAACCCTAAATATTCATCAAATGTGTCTACTATTTTTGTTGAAGCCATCTAACCATTCTAACAATTTTGTAGAGAAGTTAGGTAAAATCTCTGTAACACACTGTTACAACACTCAGTGATAAGTATTAATGATAAAGGGATATGGAAGCACACAGGAAAACCTTCTAATGCAAACTGGGTGAGGGACCGTAAGAAAAGGCTTTTCAGAGGAGGTGACATTGGAGCAAAGCCTTGAAGAATTAATAAAAAATAGTGGAGAAGAAGGGAGTAAGGGAATGGCAGAGGAAAGGAGAGATGGAGGGAAGGAAAGCACTCTAGAAAAAAAAAGGAGGAAAAAGTGTAAAGATCTGAGGAACTTAGGTTCATCCAAGTACATGATATAATAAATTACTGGCTATAGATCTAATATTGGCCAAGGCTCAGGATCTAGGCTGAAACACACACACACACACACACACACTCTCTCTCTCTCTCTCTCTCTCCCTCTCTCTCTCTCTCTCCCTCTCTCTCCCTCTCTCTCCTCTGGAGAAAACCAAAATATAAGGGGCAAATTGATAAAGAAAAATACACAAAATAATTTAAGAATAAAGAGTTAAGAGTAATGTCATGGAAGCTAAGAGAGTTTCAAGAAGCAAAGAGAGGACAACAATGTCAAACACTACCCAAATGTCACCTAAAGTAAGGACTGAAAAGTATCTACTATTTGGTGAGCAATTAAGTCATTGGAGACCTCATCAAGAGCAGCTGCAGGGTAGCAGAGGAGTTAATCAGATTGTAGCAGGTTAAGGAGCGAAGAGGAGTTAGGAAGCACAGAGGAACTCCTTCAAGAACCTTAACTGAAATATTATTATAGATTAATTATGTCTCCACCTTAAATACTGATTTTTAATAAATTCATTACTGGAATTTTAAGACAGAACTGACAGTTATATGTCAAATATATTTTTTAAAAAGGTAGAACTGACAGGACTTGATCATCAACTGATGATCAAATGATGTCAGAGTACCCACCAAACTTGCATGTTCTTTTCACTCCCTCCTTCCCATGTAGTAACCACAGCATCAAAATACATATATTGTCTATTCTTTTCACAATGTCACCTGACAACCCAAATTAATTCAATCAGAAAGCATCAATTTATTCCATAGCAATATCATTTATACATTATAGGAATTCAGACTATGTCTAGCTTAGTTTCCTTTTTATTAGGGAAGGGGTATGGATGGGATGGGAAAGTGGCTAATAAGTAGGTGACCATACATCTACATTTGCCTGCAATTGTCTGGATATAAACCTATTTTCCTGCTAAAGCACTCTTTTCACTTCAAGAGTGCTCTGGTTTGCACAATAAAGCATACAGTCACCTTACTTATAAGCCTCTTTTGAAGATTATCTCAATTTATTTTAGTAAAGATTAACTCAGAATACCAAAGAGACTCTCTAGAAAACTCTTAACTACATAAGAGTTATTACTACTACAGCTACATAAGAGACGAATAAAGTGCACAAACCTTTTGGAGATATGGCCATATTGACATTATCACAATAGAAAATCCTGTGAAGAGGCAAATTCTGTTATTTATACTTATAATAATTTCATCACTATAGATAGAAATTTTTGAACTATAGCATGGATTTTAAAACATCATTCTGAATTTACAAATTTACGATCACAAATGTCTAATTTATTAAGCAGTGGGGTTTTATTTATCAGAAGGAAAATAAATATTAAAGGCTGGAAAACATATATAATTATAGTCCCTCACCACAATTAACATAATAAAAGCAGAGGACCTATTTCTCCTTATTCACGTGTCTTTACTGTAAATGAAAATTACTGGAACTTCCCTGGTGCCAGAGTGGTTAAGAATCTGCCTGCCAATGCAGGGGACACGGGTTCGAGTCCTGGTCTGGAATGATCCCACATGCCATGGAGCAACTAAGCCCGTGCGCCACAACTACTGAGCCTGCGCTCTAGAGCCCATGAGTCACAACTACTGAGCCCGCATGCCACAACTACTGAAGCCTGTGCACCTAGAGCCCGTGCTCCACAGCAAGAGAAGCCACCGCAATGAGAAGCCCATGCACTGCAACGGAGAGTAGCCCCTGCTCACCACAACTAGAGAAAACCCACGCACAGCAACAAAGAACCAACGCAGCCAAAAATAAATAAATTTATTTTAAAAAAAAAAAGAAAAGAAAATTACTGAGAGCTTTGTTAAGTTTTTATAGCAGAAATGAATGGAGGTAAGGCTACTTTGTTATAGAGGAATTGCTAGACTTCTAATCTGTGTTGTTTGGGAGAGATAATTCACTGTAGGGAGGACTAAGAAGAAGGAAAATGAACTTTAAAGGGGGCAGTGGCTATAAAGAAACAGAATTTCTCAAGATGGGCATACCTTAAAAGAAAATTATCTCTGCTAGCTTTTATAGCTTGAGAACTGTAATGATAAACTCCAATGTTATTTGTCAATTTTAAATATTAGGCACATCCAATCACAATTCTATCAAGGCTATTTAAAAAAAACAGCTCTATTAAGATATAATTCACAATGAATTCACCCATTTAAAGTGTACAATTCAATGGTTCTTAGCATGTCAGATATGTGCAACCATGACTACAGTCAATTTTAGAATATTTTAGTCACCTCAAAAAGAAACCCTGAACCCTTTAGCTATACTCTTCTATCCTCTATCCTCTATCATTTCCCCAACAGCCCTAAGCAACCACTAATCTGCTTTCTGTCTCTATAGATTTTCCTATTCTGGACTTTCATATGAATAGAACCACACAATATGTGGTCTTTTGTGTCTGGCTTCTTTCTTTGCATAATGCTTTCAAGGTTCATCTATGTTGTAGCAGTATCAGTACTACATTCCTTTTTAAAAGTCTGTTTTAAAAAATAATATAATTATTAGTTTCATCTTAGTGTATTTTGAATTAACACATTGACTTGATGAAAAGAATCAACTAATATTTGAAAATAAGACTACTATCTCACAATCAAGAAACTTGTAAACAGGTAAAATGTTTCACATGCCGATTAAAAGTTAAAAAATTTTTTGCTGTTAAATTTGAAATTATTACTTATATTTTAGATAAATGAGTACAAAAATTAGAAATGCTTTAAATAAAAAAACAATCTGTTGCAGAGATTGTTACCTACACAACATTCATTTGCCCCCTTCCTCCTCTCTGATAGAATCCTGGTTGTATTGAGGTATCCATCACTCCTCCACAAAGCCACAGGCTTTAGAGGACACTGTGTCCACCCCAAATCCAGAGGGTAGATCCTGATTAGATCTCACTATCCCAGCTGATGATGGGTTTAGAAATTAACAGGTAATTCAATTCTGACCAGTGAGAAATAAGGGGAGGTCTACTTTGGGACCTCCAAGAAAGGACTCCTCATCTCTTTGGAGGTTTAAAAAATAAGTCCCTTTCAATCAATAAAAATTACTGTGGAAGGATGTGACACGTGGAACTGCTGCTGCATCCCTCCTATAGCCTAAGAATGAAGGCAATATGCAGAAGAGAGCAAAACCAAAAACCTTATTCAGAAGCAGAGCCAGTGAACTTCACCTGGAGTTGTCCCAATATGGATATCTTATAAGAAAATACAAATTACTGTTCAAGCCAATTTGAATCAACATTTTTTCCTGATATTTGTGGAAAGCATAATAATAGATATACAATCCAAAAAACTGTTGAAAATATCCTTTATTTTGTACTTTTCTTTAGTTTTAGCTTTATTTAAAGTCTATTTTTGCTCAATGTTGAATCATAAAGAAGACTGGCAAGAGAGAGAGAACAAGAGGGTGACCTGGGATAAATGGAAAGGATATGGAAAACAACTTAGTCAAATGACCTTCACTAAATCCATCTCAGGGGAAAAAACCATTTGTAAAATTATTGCCTATGGACTTAGAGTCCACGCTTGGAAAAAAAATTGATTCCCTAAAACATTCCTTTATAAACTATCACAGTATTGAGAATTCCTATATATTTTCATTCCTTACCATTTTTAACATAATTACAGTTCTTAATATTAAAATTTTTTTCTAATAAAGGTTAACTTTTTCAGTAAATATATTTTCAGAAATAATGTTAATAGGTTAAAAATAATCAAGCTATACAGATTAATATTCTTGGACTTTACTATTGGTATGTGTCAATATAAAAGTTAAATGAGGTTCACAGGCAACAAAAGTAAAAAGCAAATACATTAAACTACATCAAACTTTAAAACTTCTGGGGCTTCCCTGGTGGCGCAGTGGTTGAGAGTCCACCTGCTGATGCAGGGGACATGGGTTTGCGCCCAGGTCCGGGAAGATCCCACATGCCGCGGAGCAGCTGGGCCCATGAGCCACGGCCGCTGAGCCTGCGCGTCCGGAGCCTGTGCTCCGCAACGGGAGAGGCCACAACAGTGAGAGGCCCACGTACCGCAAAAAAAAAAACTAATTTAAAACTTATGTGAATCAAAGGGCACAATCAGCAGAGTGAAAAAAAGAGTCATGGAATGGTTGAAAATATTTTCAAATCACATATCTGATCAGGGATTAATATTCAGAATATATAAAGAACTCCTACAACTCAACAACAAAAAGCAACCCTATTTAAAAAATGGGCAAACGACTTGAACAGACATTTCTCCAAAGAAGATATACAGATGGTCAATATGCACGTGAAAAGATGCCTAACGTGAGTACAAGGAGATACAAACCAAAGTCACAATAAGCTACTACCCCATTAGAATGACTAACGTCAAATAAACATAAAATAAGAGTTGGTGAGGATGTGGAAAAATCTGAACCCTGACTGTTGATTAGAATGTAAAATGCAGCAGCAGCTATGGAAAAAAGTATAGCAGTTCCTCAAAAAATTAAAAATAGAATTATCATATGATATAGCAATTCCACTTCTGGATATATACCCAAAAGAACTGAAAGCAGGATGTTAAAGACATATTTGCACACCCATGTTCACAGCAGCTATTTGTAAGAAACAAGATATGGAATCAACCCAAATGTTCATCAACAGATAAATGGATAAACAAAATGTGGTATATACTGAAGAGGATCAGAACATGCTACCCCAAAAATATGCTGCTTTAACATATTGATTATTTTGAGCTGAAGGCAACTAACAAACAGCAGACACAGAAGGGCTTTCTGTCTTCCCCCTTTCTGCCTAAAAACTGGGCATAAATTTCCCCTGAGAAATGTGCTCTTCCAGTACCAGGAAGAAGAAAACATTCGTATCACTGCAGATGGAGCATCAATGCTGAGATGAGTCTGCACAAACAAACCTTACTCAAATAACCCTCATCCTCCATTAGTTTCCCCCATGTATTTCCTAGTCACTTTCCCACAATTTACCATCCCTAGAAAGCCAACCCCTTTTCTTTGTCTAGTCACCTCTCCACAATTAGAGACCCTTGTTATAATAGTATATAAGTCCCTGAGTCTAACCCTTTCTTTGGGGTTTTCACTTTTCTCTAAAGCCCCATATCTCACATAAAAATATTTACATCAAATAAATTTTTATGCTTTTCTTCTGTTGATCTGCCTTTTGTCAGTTTAATTTGCAGGCCCCAAATTAAAAACCTTTCCTTTACTTTCTTAGCTATAAAATATAAGAAAGTAAACGAAAAGTTTTCCCTCTCCTAGAATTTATACAACAGACTATTATTCAGCCTTACAAAGGAAGGAAATTCTGACACATGCTACAACATGGATGAACCTTGAGGACATTATGCTAAATGAAATAAACTAATCACAAAATTAAAAATACTGTATGATTTCATTTATATGAACTATCTAGAGTAGTCAAGTTCATAGAAACAGAAAGCAAAATGATGGTTAATGGTGGCTGAGGGAAGGGGAAATGACTTGTTGTTTAATGGGTATAGAGTTTCAAGTTTGCAAGATAAAAAAGTTCTGGAGATTGGTTATACAACCATGTAGAGATATTTAACACCTCTGATCTTAGAAATGGTTAAGACGGTACATTTTATGTTATGTGGTTTTTACCATAATAAAAAAAATAATTTTTAATTAAATGACATTAAAATATGATATTTTATCTAAATTTTTTAAATTATGTATAATTTCTAATACTTACCTACACTGCTAAGAAACATAGTAAGATACAGAATCCTAATAGATCTCCATCGGCTCTTATAATGCTCCTCAGTTTCTATAATATCCCATTCTCTAGGTATAAAGAAGAAAAAAGTAGTATAAAGTTATCTCAGTACATGCAAATCTTTCTGTGACATAATTTTATTTTCTCTCTCCTAAAGTCAAGAAAATTATATGATAGAGGTATAATTTACTAATATTGGTTTTTACTATACTAATTCATCTATAAATAAGTATTATACCTTTTAACTTCCATGGGTTATATTTATGGATCACTGTGCATAGAAAAGTTGGGAGACATGAGGCAGCTTAAAAAGGCAAAACATTTTGTGAACCAATTATTTTGCTATTGTTGGCATGCTATAAACTTATGAATCAAGCATGTTTAAATTTGCTAAACTGACAAAATGAATAAAGTATATCAAAATAAATAAAATAAACTAGCTACAACCATTAGATCTCCTATAGGTAGGATATACAACTAGTAACTATTAAACGATAATAACTATCATCATTATGACATGCTCTACTTGATGACAGCAAATTAACTTTGCTGTAGGAAGCTATTTTAGTTGGGTACTTTCAGCAAAATTAATATAAAAGTGACATCAGGAAGGTTTGATGTGACTTAAGACATTCGTAGCCCTGGAACCTCCTGAAACATTTGCCTTTGCTCCAACACAGGTTACCAGACAAGCTCTGTTAGTGGACCAAAGAGAGACCAAGGCCCCTCCAGACTGGGTTGACCTTCCATTATCACCCTTGACCTGGATTAAGGACAAGTATGTTAACCACGTAGCCTACCTCTGTCAGGTGATAACATTAGCATGTGTACCCATTACATTTTCACATATGCACACAAAAAGAGTTAACAAATTTACCCTAATATAAGCATTGTGTTTTCAAATAATTAAAACAAGCACAACAGACAAAATGCCATCTTATGTTCCAACATTATTTTCTAAAATAGAACTGTTAGTCTTCAAAAAAGAAACTATATTTTTTTTAAATGTGATGTGACTGGGAATGTTAGAGAGGGAATGAAGAAGAGAAATAACATTTATTAGATCTATTATGTGCCAGATATATCAGTTCCTGATATAATACATATGAAGTGCTTAACACTGTATATGCTGTTCCACAAAAATAGACTGTAATGTCGCATACCTGAAAAATAGCAGAACCCCAGATGCTCATATTTGCAAATCAATATACTGAAATTTGGAATACATAATGCAGATACAGGAAGTCCCCTACATACGAACCTTCAAGTTGCAAACTTTCAAAGATGCAAACATGCGTTCGCATGTCCAATCATATAAGTTAGTTCACGTATCTGGCAAATATTGTCACATGTGTGCATCCTCTAAAAGTGGTTGTGCTTTTGTGTACTTTACTGTACAGTACTGTATAGAGTACAGTAATACAGTATCTTTATTTCAAGCCCAGGATGTCCGGAAGCAAGCGTAAAAGCAGTGGTGATGTGTCTGGTACCGCTAAGAAGTGCCAAGTGATAACGATAGAAACAGAACTGAAAATAATTGAGAGAGTGGAGCGAGGCAAAAGGATGGTTGACGTCGCTCATTCTTATAACATGAATCATTCAACCATCAGCACGATTCTAAGAAAGTGGACAAGATCATGGAATACATGAAGTCTGATGTGCCAGTGATGTCGACAATAATATCAAAAAGTGTGGAAAAATGATGGAGATGGAGAAAGTTCTCAGGGTGTAGATGCAGGATCAGTATCAGTGTTGAGGCCAACTCAGATTAATGCTGATTCAAGTGGAAGCCAAAAGACTTTATGAAGACTTGAAGAAGAAACACGGTGGAGAATCAAAGCTCGCATCTTTTAATGCCAGCCATGGCTGGTTTCATCAGTTCAATGCTACAGCCAACCTTCACAACGTAAAAGTAAGTGGCGAGGCAGCAAGTGCAGATACGGTAGCTGCCTGGGAATTTCCTGAAACGCTTTGAGAAATTATTGATGAAGGCACGTACTCACCCAAGCAGGTTCTTATTGTGGATGCGACAGGACTGTACCGGAAGAGGATGCCAGACCGAAGTTACATCAGTAAGGAGGAAAAGTCAATGGCAGGCTATAGAGCAGCAAAGGATAAGCTAACTCTGTTGTCTGGTGGCAATGCTTCTGGCGATATGAAGCTGAAGCCTCTCTTAGTTTATCATTCAGAGAACCCAAGAGCCCTTAAAAACATAGCCAAGGGCTCTCTTCCTGTTGTGTGGAAGAGTAACCCCAAAGCCTGGGTTACACAGGCCACTTTGCAGGACTGGTTTTTCCACCACTTTATCCCAGAGGTAGAGAAATATTGCTTGGAGAAGGACATCCCATTCAACATTCTTTTGCTGCTCGATAGTGCTCCAGACCACCCCCCATTCATGAACGACTTTCATCCCAACATCAAAGTAGCACATCTGCCACCAAGTACTATGTCCCTCATCCAACTTATGGACCAGGGAGTTACAGCCACTTTCAAGAAATATTATTCACGTTACACTTTTAGTCAAGCAGTAAAGGTAACTGAAGAATCAGGAACAAGCCTGCAACAGTTTTGGAAGGACTATAACATCTACAAGGCCACAAAAAACATTGACTGCTTGGCGTGAGGTTATGGCCGTCACCATCAATGAGGTTTGGAAGAAACTTTGCCTGCAGTTTGTTCACGATTTTCATGGATTTGAGAAGGAGTCCAAAGAGGTCTTCAGCAACTTAGTGACCCTCAGCGAGAAGCCAGAGCTAGATCTGCAAGAGGACGACTTCATTGAACTCCTTGCTGTGCAACACGAGAAGCTTACTAATGAAGACCTGATGAAACTGGAGACCCAGAGAAAGGACAAAGAGAGACAAGAGGAGGGAGAAGTAACTGAAGAACCAGAGATTCATGTAGCAGGAAATGGCAAGGGGATTCTCTTTATTTGAGGAGGCACTGTTAGTTTGTGAGGCACAGGACCTGAACGTAGAACATTACATGAAGGTTGCAGCAGCTGTTCAGAATGCAATCCAGTGCTACCGTGTCATCCATGATGAGAAAAAAAGAGCTACTACCCGAACATCATTGGATCGTTTTTTTCAAGGGGGTAGATAGAATTGAATCCAGCAAGGAACCAGAACCTGTGCCATCAATGTCATGCATGACTGAAATTGCAGCTTGCCCTCCGTCTCCTATTGCTATCGATCCTTCAGCTCTGCCATCTCCCACCTCCTCTCCCTCCTCCAGTCAGTAACTCTTCTTGCCTGCTCACTCGATGCCAGTCCCTGTATGCCAGCTGTTGTACTGTACCACTGTACCTTCAAAGGTCCTGTACTATAAGATTAAACATGTTTTCTTTATTTTTTGTTGTGTTTTTATGTATTATTTGTGTGAAAAGTATTATAAACCTATTTCAGTACAGTACTACATAGCCGATTGTGTTATTGGGTACCTAGGGACTTACGAATGTGATCTCAGAATGGAACTTGTTCGTATGTAGGGGACTTGCTATTATTACATATGAGAAAAAGGTATAAACCATTCAATCCCACAGCACTGAATTCTGGTATCACTTTAAAGTACTGGGTTACTATTACAGTTTTAATGAACTCATTATTATTTTCTGGAGATCAGAAATCTAACTGATAATCATGAATAAGGACTATCACTAAAATAAGCCTGAACATTTTCAAATAACCAATTTGCTCATATCTTATCTAAGTTATGGAACTAAATGAAGTAAATAATCTGATTCTGAAAAAAAATGTAATAAAATTGTTTGAGTGACTTTGACTTGAAGGTCAGTCAAAAATCTTTCTTCTTTTAATGACAGCTATTAAATATTGAAGGGATGATAGAAAATCACCATTTACTCTCCATGTAATAATGGATGAAAGCAAAGATCATCAGTGAATCCTAAAATAACTGGTTGGAAGGTCAAAAGTCCTCAAAGTATCACTCTTTTGTAGATCCACTAATCAGAAAATGGAAAATGAGCCTTTATAATTGAGAGATATAACAGTCAACCTCTTAACCAAGTCAAGCGTGGCATCCCCAACAGTGGGATGGCCTGGCATCCAATGCCTCCTGACAGAATACACTGGGATGTTCTCAACATAAGCCATGGGATTTTCTTGCCAGAAATGTTTGACCAGGATCTACCCAGAAATGGTCCACAAATTCAGAACGTGAGATGTTCCAAAGAAAACAGAAAACTAATCTAGACTTATCAGAGGATTCAATGTTAGTAAGAACAAAAGAGAAGGTCAGGGGATAGTTTTAGGTTGGAGGAGTCTAAAAAGACATAAGGATCAATGCTTGAACATTAATCAGATCCTGTTTAAAAAAGCATAGCTGTAGAGTACATTTTTGGAACAACTGGAGAAATATGAGTATAGACTGTATAGTACCTGATATTTTGAATTAGTAGTGTATTTCTAGCTCTGGTAACAGTGACATAGCTGTGTAAAAGAATGTCTATGTTTTGGGGAGATGGAGGCTGCAGACTAAAATGTTTAGGATAAAGTGCCATAATGTCTGCAACCTACTTTTGGGTAGTCTGGCAAAAGAGGGGTGGTTGTGTGTGTGTATGTGTGTGTGTGTGTATAGAAAGATTTGAGCAGTGTGGAAAAGGCTAACAATGACAGGGTAATCAGGTATTTATTGCACTGTATTTTCAATTTTTCTATGGATTTAAAATGTTTCAAAATAAAACTTTTACTTTTCCTTCTTTTTTAAATAAATTTATTTATCTATTTCTGTATTTATTTATTTTTGGCTGTGTTGGGTCTTCGTTGCTGTGTGCGGGCTTTCTCTAGTTGCGGTGGGGGGGGCTACTCTTTGTTGCAGTGCACGGGCTTCTCATTGTCGTGGCTTCTCTTGTTGCGGAGCACGGGCTCTAGGCACGCAGGCTTCAGTAGTTGTGGCACATGGGCTCAGTAGTTGTGGCACACAGGCTTAGTTGCTCCACGGCATGTGGGATCTTCCCGGGCCAGGGATCGAACTTGTGTCCCCTGCATTGGCAGGAGGATTCTTAACCACTGCACCACCAGGGAAGCCTACTTTTCCTTCTTTTTAATTCAAAAAGTATAACTGGGATTTCCCTGGTGGTGCAGTGGTTAAGAATCTGCCTGCCAATGAAGGGGACACAGGTTCGATCCCTGGCCCAGGAAGATCCCACATGCCGTGGAGCAACTAAGCCCGTGTGCCACAACTACTGAGCCTGTATGCTGCAATTACTGAAGCCCATGTGCCTAGAGCCCGTGCTCTGCAACAAGAGAAGCCACTGCAACAAGAAGCCTGCACACTGCAATGAAGAGTAGCCCACCCTCTCCACAACTAGAGAAAGCCCATGCGCAGCAATGAAGATCCAACACAGCCAAAAAAAAAATAAAAATTAAAAAAAAAGTATAACTTTGGTGAAGAAATGTATCTTTCTTCCTTGTTGGAGATAGTAGGAACATAGGAGAATATAACTGTCCTTCAATCAAGTTACCATTTTTATTACATTCCAACGTGATTTGTTTAACTTTTTGATTCCTTTCTATTATCATTGCTGTATTCTGGTATTAGTTCTCCATTTGAGATTATCCTTCAAGTAAAGTTGCAATGCTAAATTAAAGGGTTTTGTCCTGTCCCAAATTTTCATTACAAACTATACCTCAAATGATAGCATGGGGCTTCCCTGGTGGCGCAGTGGTTGAGAATCTGCCTGCTAATGCAGGGGACACGGGTTCGAGCCCTGGTCTGGGAAGTTCCCACATGCCGCGGAGCAACTAGGCCCGTGAGCCACAACTACTGAGCCTGCGCGTCTGGAGCCTGTGCTCCGCAACAAGAGAGGCCACGACAGTGAGAGGCCCGCTCACCGCGATGAAGAGTGGCCCCCACTTGCCACAACTAGAGAAAGCCCTCGCACAGAAACGAAGACCCAACACAGCCAAAAATAAAATAAACAAATAAATAATAATTTTTTTTAAATGATAGCATGTTTATCAAAGTTGCGACTCAAAAACTACGAGGAAAAAAAAAAAAAAAAAACTACGAGGAATACACATGGATTTACTGAGGGGAAAAATAAAATTGTACTTTTACCAGAGAGAGCATCTGTGAACTACTGAACAGCAAAAAAGAACCCATACTGAAAGAGGATAAGAGAAAGCAGTGTGTGGTCACTGACAAAATAGTGTAATGGTATAAAAGTTACAGAAATTAAAAGACAGAAATAAATTGAGAATGTTCTATAAAAGTATCTTGTATACAACCATAAGTTCTAGTAATATTTGTTTTACAGAGACTAGGCTAACATTGCAAAGAAAAATTTTAAGCACCTATAATACTTTAGGATATTCTAAGAGAGGGATCAGCAAACTACAGTCTAATAGGCCAAATCTGGCCTATCACATGGTTTTGTGTAGCCCATGAGCTAAGAATGGTTTTTACAGTTGAATATTTGTGATCAATTTCATGACAGAAAACATTAACTTTGACAATAACATTGACAATGAACAATAATATTCATTATTAGACTTGTATTACAAAAAATTGTACTCATTTATTATTACATTTTAAATTTCATTACTACAAAATTTTGTGGAAATTTATTTTCTTTCTTGTTATCTAAGTACCTATATAATAACTTTGATTTTGCCTCCTGGCCTGCAAAGCCTAAAATATTTACCATATGGGCCTTTACAGGACAAGTCTGCCAACCCTGGTCTCTTAAATTCTATGGATAGGGTCAGTGGGGATTCCTGAGGACTTGATGAAAGGCTGAGGTTGGTGGTGAACTAGACTCATGTTTTTGCAATTTACTCAAAGTGAACAGGGCTTGCCAGTTAGTTTTACATACGTTCCCTTTACTAGGGAATCTACGTTTTTAAAGACAGTACACTTATTGAATTATTCTCAAAATACTCCCTTTTTATTTTAAAAATGCTAAATCTAGAAATTAAATTCAGATAGGCAGAACATCTGAATTTAAATGGACCCTAATGAGCATCAATTACTTGAACAAAAGAGAAAGAAAAAAAAATCCCCTTTTAAAGTAGGTTTATTTGGACAAAGTGACAGAATGTACCGTAAGAATACATCTAACCATAACTCAAGGATCCTGAAATCTATCTGGAAAACAACCAAGAATTAGGAGGAAGCAAAAACAATGCTGAGAAATCCAAAAATCACAAAATCCTTGTACTCAAGCTCATGCACTTGATTAATACGAGAGATCTTTAGCTTTCAGTCAGAGCTTCCATGTTCTAACTCCCTACAATTCTATTAAGCTTAGATACATGATTTTCAAAGCCACAGCAAACTAGAAGTCCCAAAGAAAAGTTGGGAGAAGTTTGCAGACAGCAACAAAAACAGAGGTTGCCAACAGATAACAAAAACATGATGAGGAATAGTCTGCCAGAAACAGAATAGGCTGAAAAATGAAAAAGAGATGTGAAAAGTATAGCACTGTAGAACAAATCAGTATAGCAGCACATAGTCCCAAATGCCTTATTAGGCCTGGAGGATGTCACTCTACACAATATATTTCAGCAGTGACATTCATTTTAATGATCTCAAGATAAAATGTAAACAAAATTACATTCCATATATTCCATTTAGTAAATCAGGGACCTGACAAATACATTTTCCAAAGGGTTTCAAACAAAGTGATTTTTAAAAAAGGTTTGGTGCTCATACACAGAAATAAACTCAAAGGATTAAGGACCTAAATGTAAGGTTGGATACTACTGTATAAAACTCTTAGAGGAAAATATAGGCAGAATACTCTCTGACATAAATCACAGCAAGATCTTTTTCTACCATCTCCTAGAGTAATGAAAATAAAAACAAAAATAAACAAATGAGACCTAATTAAACTTAAAAGCTTTTGCACAACAAAAGAAACCATAAACAAAACGAAAAGACAACCCTCAGAATAGTAGAAAATATTTGTAAACGAAGCAACTGACAAGGGAATAATCTCCAAAATATACCAACTGCACATGCAGCTCAATATCAAAAAAAACCCACAAACAACCCAATCAAAACCTGGGCAGAAGATCTAAACAGACCTTTCTCCAAAGAAAACATACAGATGGGCAACAAATACATGAAAAGATGCTCAACATCATTAATTATTAGAGAAATGCAAATCAAAACTACAATGAGGTATCACCTCACACTGGTCAGAATGGCCATCAACAAAAATTCTACAAATGATAAATGCTGGAGAGAGTGTAGAGAAAAGAGAACCCTCCTATACGGTTGGTGGGAATGTAAATTGGTACAGCCCCTATGGAGAACAGTATGGAGGATCCTTAAAAAACTAAAAATAGAGCTACCACATGATCCAGCAATCCCACTCCTAGGCATACATCCAGAGAAAACCATAATTCGAAAGGATGCATGAACCCCAATGTTCACTGCAGCACTATTCACAATAGACAGGACACGGAAGCAACCTCAATGTCCATCGACAGAGAAATGGATAAAGAAGATGTGGGACATATATACAATGGAATATTACTCAGCCATAAAAAAGAAGGAAGCAGTACCACTTGAAGAGATGTGGACAGATCTAGAGATTGTCATACAGAGTGAAGTAAAAAGAGAAAAATATCATGATATCACTTGTATGTGGAATATAGAAAAATGGTAGAGATGAACCTATTTGCAAAGCAGAAATAGAGTCTCAGATGTAGAGAACAAACTTATGGTTGGGGGGGCAGTGGGATGAATTGGGATGTTGGGACTAACATATCTCCACATATATACAGCTGTCACTGACAGCTGAAGTTTACCTGTGAATTTAGTTAATTTACTGTAATAGTTATATATGTTTAAAATAATACTTAACTTCATTTTCCTAAAGGTTTAAATACATAACTGCAGAGTAAGAAACAAACTCTAACAATTCCAGGGTCAAAATAACCAGTATAATAAGGGTCAAAATACACTTCATCCCTTAAATGCTTAAAAATTAGTCTTTATTTATACATTTGACATAGGACAAATGGGAGCTTATCTTAGGTTTACTTGCAAAAAAGTATCAAGAAGTTATCAGGCAATTAGTTAAGTGAATACTGAGATCGGTATCTTCAAGTCTCGAATAAAACTGTGTGAAACGTATAATCAGTTCTGTAAAGGGCCAAATGCAGAGGCTTGGTTGCTGCATCAGTGTTGGTGTAAAGGTACAAGAGGAAGTTTGCGTTTCTTCAACACCTTCACCAGAACCCGCCGGCTCTAGGCGCCCCGCGGAAATGAAAGCGCATCTCCAAGTCTCGCGCAACCTGCCGCCGGCTCCCGCCACCCTGACACCCCTCCTTCGGCCCACAAAGCCTGATGCAAGGAAAGGGACCAGTCCCAATAGCGCAGGAGGGTCAGAAGGCCTTCCCCCAACATCCGCTCACCTGCTTCCGGGTATGCTGTGGCCTAAGAGCGGCTCCTGCTCAGCCTCTTCCCCTAAGCTCGCCATAATTACTGCTCCCACAAGGCTTGGGGCCAATTCTCGCGATACCTCCTGCTCCCTCCCATTCCAGGCGGCCTGAAGCTGTCAAAACAGGCCAGCAAGTGCGCGTGCACGCCCAGCGACCAGAGTGGGCGGAGCACCCCCGGTCAGAGGCGGGGGCCCGCAGGAGGAGGGGCGGTGCCGAGAGGATAATGAGGGTTAAGGGCGGGGCCCTAAGTCCTTAACCTCCTCCAGGGTACACGCCTCTACGCCTCTAGGAACAACGCGCGGAAGAGCCGGGGAGGGTTCGGGGGCGTGTCCAAACAGCCACCCCGCCCAGGGTTCGTCCTCTTCCCCAGCTTCCCTGTCAGCTCCCTGTCGCTTCTCAGTTCCTGGAGAGGCTGCTGTAGCTGCGGTTGGGGCTCAGAAGGAAGGCGAGTCCCGAGAGGCTAGAGAGACGCGGCGTTCGGAGTCTTGGCCAGCTGGACAGCAGGCGCCCACCAAGCGGCCATTGAGTAAGTAGACGGTCCCGGCCGCGCTTCCCAAGCCTCTTGCCGCGCTTGCCTACGTGCCAGTAGGCAGGACTGAGAGCGCAAGGCTTGGCGGGAGATGCGGGGGTCCCGGGACGAGTGAGGTGGGCAGGCGGGCTGTCCCTTCTCCCTGTGGAAGGTGGAGGTGGCTACGCGCTGTGGTTTTCTTGCTTGGCTAACTACAAAGGCACCTTACCCGTAGTGCCTTATTAGGACCTGGGATGAAGATGATCCTCAAATTCGAACCCACCGCCGCCTGCGTGGACTGAGAGCTTCCGCTTTGCAAGATGCCACTCAGCAGAGTCTGCAGCTGTAACCTGGGGGTTAGAAAAGCCACAGCACCAGTTTGACAATGACCAGATCTTTTTATCACAAGGAAAATGACATTTTTAGAAAATATGTTCTGGGTTGTTTTTGTTTGTTTTCAGTAGATCTTGGTGGTGCTCCTTTCCTGATGCTTACATATTAACGTCTTACCCCTACAAGCAGGCTTGTAAGCTAATTGGTAGCAGTAGTCATGTGTGTCACAGTTACTGTTTTATTAGCACTAGATACATTCTTATGTGATTTCATTTGATCACAACTGTCCTATGACAGGTAAAACAGACACGTTTCTATTTTACAGAGAACTAAGGCTTAGAAAAGTTAATAACTTACCCAGAATCACTCAGTGTGAAAGTGTCAGAGTTGAGACCCAAATTCAGTTGTTTTCGATCAATATTTAGGAGCACTTACCCTATGCCAGGCACTATACTGGTTATGTGTTGTATGGTATATGCCATCACTCTGATCTTTGTCTTGTTTGTGACCTTGTGTGTATCCTGTTAGACACATTCCACTGGTGAACAGCTAAACTTGAAATGTGTTTTCTACTAGTTCAGAATTATCTTCTGAATCCAGACCTGACATTGTATACTTGGATTCAGTCTTGCAGATTTGTTTGTAACAGCTCACAAAAGCATATCAGATTCCTGTGATTGTTTCCAAGAAGGTACATGGGTAAAATTAGTATTTTTTTGTCATAATGTTGCTTTACTGTATCTTCAGCTTCTTTTTAATCTCTGGAGTCTAGCACAGAGTATGGCATATATATATATATATATATATATATATAAAATAAAGGAATTTTTAACCAGTATTGCACCAAGCAGAATGGTTACTAAATAAATATATGTTGAATGAACACTTATTGAATTACCTCATTTCATCCTTACAACAATCCTCTGAGGTGGGATTGTCTCAAGCATACAAGGAAATTGAAAGTATGGAGATTAAGTAATTTGCCTAGGGTCACACCTCCAATTAGCAACAGAGCTAGAATGCAAGAAACACAGGACTCCTGACTATAAAGCCTGTGCTTTTCACCACCAGCCTTCCTATGAAAAGAATGTCAAGATTCTTTTCCCATATCTCTTAAAATATTTCAAAACAAGTAATCAATTTTTATATAAATGAAATAATTTGCTGTTATGTATTAGGCCAGCTATTGTTCCCGCTTTATAGTTTAAGGTGGCTTATTCAAGCCACCTTCACACTGCTAGTGAAGAACCCAGGTCTTCTGACACTGCTATTTTCCATTGTTGCCTCCAAGTGATGACTTCAGATGGCAGAAGTACATGGGATGAATGCATGTACAACTGGTGAAATCTAAATAAGCTCTGTGTATTGTACCAATAAAAAAAAAAAAGGAACAAATCATTTCTTACAAACATACATCCACAGTAAACATTAAAAAAAATTGTTTAAAAACCTAATTACTGGGGCTTCCCTGGTGGCGCAGTGGTTGGGGGTCCGCCTGCCGATGCAGGGGACACGGGTTCGTGCCCCAGTCTGGGAAGATCCCACATGCCGCGGAGAGGCTGGGCCCGTGAGCCATGGCCGCTGAGCCTGCGCGTCCGGAGCCTGTGATCCGCAATGGGAGAAGCCACAACAGTGAGAGGCCCGCATACCGCAAAAAAAAAAAAAAAAAAAAAAAAAAAACCTAATTACTTCTTTTAAAGCCCATGGAAAAGAAGAACTAAATTTGAAAAGAGATTTGATTATTTGCTAAATGTTTCACATGAGCACATGAGACAGTCCACCTGTTGTATTTCCTTAGATGACTGCTTAGAATAGAATAGATAGATAGACAGCTAGAAGAGATACCTCTCCAAACAAATAAACAAAGTTCCTGTTTTCTTATTCTTCTCCAAATTAAGATGAAAAGGAATTAAATTTGTCGAGGTAGGGTAATAGATTTTAATAGTGGATATCGGTGTATCTAAACCCTGCTACTTAAACTTGCATTGAAAATAAGTGATTTAAAAGTGAAATTATAAGATAAAAATTAGGTCTGCATTTTTGTGGAGTAAAATTCTTGTACATGGTGGTATTTTTTTTTATTTCATATATGCCTTTGAGATATGTGTCAACTATATGAGGATAAAAGTCCAGAAACAATTAATGTTGCACTTAAATGCTTAAGTACTTGAGTGATAGGCGATAAAAGTACTAGATGGCATAAATAGACATTGAGTGGCATTTTAGCAATAGAGCTCATTTCCAAGAAAGACTTTTCATTCCTTGGCACTATACTAGAACTTCTATATTAATTTCACTTTGTTTTTCTTTTTTGCATTGTCTATATAAAAGTATAGATGACAATTGTGTCAGTTTGGCTTGATACACACTGCAAAAGTGGGTCCTGTTTCTGCAGAAGCTCACTGGTGTCAGTTCAGCTTAATGTGGGGACTTAAAAAAGTATCTGGTGTGGCTCCAGATGGGGCCTCCTCTTGGTATATTGGAGTTATCTTTACCCTGGGCTTGGATTATAATCTGTTCATGGTGGCACTGGATAGCAGTTAGCCCTGCCTAGAAAGACCTACATGTTTAGAGCATCCCAGAAAACCTGGTATTTTATATCATTCTTGGGGCTGAAATGGGATTTAAGAAGATCTGTGTAACCTCAGACTCCCAGAATGAAGATTATCATAAGCCATGTGTGTGTTTGATTTGCTTTCTGTTCATGATTGGTCAGTTGTTTACTGTCAGGTAAATGTAGCAAGGAAAATGCTGGCTCTAGATTTGGAGTGCTGACTCTTATGGCCTATATTACATGAAATTAAAGTGATTCAGCATCTTTCCTAGTATAGGGTTGAAAATTAGAAATGCCTAAACAATTTAGGCACCTAATAAATATAGAACTTTACAAAATACTTGAAGAGTTCATTTTTCTCAGGTCTTTTCCTGTTCTCTGGCAACTTTGTACTTTTGCATGTTTGTCTTAGCTTGTTTATCTATTACCACCCCAGAAGAATACTGTGTAGAAAAATGGGTTGTCTCATGAATAGTTTAGTACTTTTCTTCTTACTGTAAAACATGAGTGTTGGAATTTTTTTCTTTTTTACACTGACATGGAATATGCATATTGCTTTTGAAGCCATGGATGTTACAAGGGAAGATATTGGCCCCCATTCTTTTCCTGCCACTGTAGAGAAAATAAGTAGTCTATAATACTTGCAAAAGATAATGAAGTCCTGTGTTGTAATGACATGCTATTGTTCTCCTGCAGTTTAATAAATGTACATGAAAATGTATCAGTGCTATTTTTTTAACAATTCCAGAAAGACCCAAGTGAAACAGGAGGGAAGGGTGCAGGGCACAACCTTTAAAAGAATGACAAAGCCTGAGGACATGACATAAACTGATTAGAACCAAATAGGTCCAAGATGGCAGACTAGTTGACTTCCACTAGACCTTAAGCCTCAGGATACGCTCATTTTAACACATCAGCAAGCTAAATGACACACCTACAGGCGCCATGACCGTTCCAAGGCTGACCATAAAGGTCAAAAAGTGGATGGTGGCCCAATTTCTGGAAATCCCCGCCCCTTCCTGAAATAGCTGGAATACTCCTCCCGCTCATTAGCCTATGGAATTACCCACCCCTATGAAAACTGACAGCCTCATACCCTGGTGCCTTTCTCACCTTCTGAGTTGGCCCACACTCTGTGGATTGTGTTTCTCTCTAAATAAATCCACTTCTTACCTTTCACTTTGTCTCTCCCTGAATTCTTTCTGCAATGAGACATCAAGAACCTGAGCTTCATTAAGTCCTGAGACCAGGTGTGTGATCTCAGTTAAAAGACTGTGGGTTCGAGTCCCAGTCTGGGTTTTGGCTGGGTTCAAGCCCTGGCCCATGGGTTCAAGTCCCAATCTGAGTTGCACAGTTTCACAAAGAGTAAAAAATTAAAATCATCATTCATCACTCGGAATTTTTTCCTTATGCTCTAGAACCCCCCTGAATAGAGTTGCATATCTTAATATATAAAAAGAGTTGGTCTCTTATTTGAAATACAGAACACTAATTCAGAATTTTGCTATTTGGATAAAGAATAAACTGTTCCATTTCTACCACAGCTGGGTATACTCAATTCAACTCTGATATTAATCACCCATAGATTAACACTACAGGAGTCAGTGCAGATCCCACCAGTTAAAGGTTCAGTTCTCCAGATGCCATTTCTTCTGATGCCAGCCAGACATTTGACTGACTTGGCTACAGATTTGGGGGTTCCTGTAACCCCCTTGGATCAATAATTTGCTAGAACAACTCAAAAGAACTAAGTAGGGCTTCCCTGGTGGTGCAGTGGTTGAGAGTCTGCCTGCCGATGCAGGGGACACGGGTTCGGGTCCCCGTCCGGGAGGATCCCACGTGCCACGGAGCGGCTGGGCCCGTGAGCCATGGCCGCTGAGCCTGTGCGTCCGGAGCCTGTGCTCCACAACGGGAGAGGCCACAACAGTGAGAGGCCCGCGTACCGCAAAAAAAAAAAAAAAAAAAAAAGAACTAAGTAAACCACTATACTATACTTCTTCTAGCTTCTTTATAAAGGAAGTAACTTAGGAACAGCCATATGAAGAGACAAATAAGGCAAGTTATGAGAGGGAATGTGAAGCTTCCATTCCCTTTTACCCTGGAGTCAGTGCACATCACCCTCCAATGTATGTACATTAACCAAGAAGCTCTACCATGCCGCAGTGTCTATAGGGTTTTTATTGGGGTGTTCATGATTGATTGGATCCTTAGCCATGTGATTCAACTCAATCTCCGGCTCTTTTCCCCTCCTGGAGGTCAGGCTAGCCCAAAGTCAGCCCTCTAATCAAATGGTTGGTCTTTCTAGTGACCAGCCAGAAATCATCCTGAATCTATCTAGGGTCCCACCATGAGTCATTCATTAGCATAAAGCCAATCCTATCACTCAGAAAATTCCAAGAGTTTTAGGAGCTCCACCCCAGGAACTGGGGTCAAAGACCAGATACATTCTTTATTATACCATACTGACATTTACCCTTTAAAGAAAAAAAAAAAGAAAAAGAAAAAGCTGGTCAAGCAATTTAAACATATACTATATATACTTACTTGATTTTAACTGTTGCACTAGGGACTTCCCTGGTGGTCCAGTGGCTAAGACTCCGCACTCCGAATGCAGGGGGCCCGGGTTCGATCCCTGGTCAGGGAACTAGATCCCACATGCCACAACTAGGAGTTCTCATGCCACAACTGAAGATCCCGCATGCCACAGCTAAGACCTGGTGCAGCCGAATAAATAAATAATTTTAAAAAATAATAATTGTACTAAATTAGAAAATGTATATAATGAGGACAGCATTTCAGAAGCCAATTTGCCTTTTATCATTTGTTTAGTGAGTAAAAAACAAAATGCTACCAAAAAAAAAATACTAAGATGCAAGGGTTTCTATTTTGTTTGGGGGGGTTTTGTTTGTTTTTCTGGGCCGGTGTTTTTTTTTTTTTTTCCCTTGCGTTATGCGGGCCTCTCACTGTTGTGGCCTCTCCCATTTGCGGAGCACAGGCTCCGGACGCGCAGGCTCAGTGGCCATGGCTCACGGGCCCAGCCGCTCCGCGGCATGTGGGATCTTCCCGAAACGGGGCACGAACCCGCGTCTCCTGCATCGGCAGGCGGACTCTCAAGCACTGCGCCACCAGGGAAGCCCTGGGCCGGTGTTTTTGAGTGAGTGGAAATATATAAACATGATTTAGGCAAACTTTCAAGAGCTCACATGCTTGTAAACAAATGTTTATTAAGGTCTAAGGAATTTATTTGTTTTCCTATTGGTAGGAAAATAAGAAAATGGTAATTGTCACCTCTGCCATTGAAAGCCCTGAGGGTGTCAGCCCAGACATCTAACTCAAAGGCTGAGGTGTATAATTGGTTTCTCCCAGCGTGACAGTCTCTAAGGTGGCCCTCATGATCCTATCCTCTGATGTGTACTCCTTTGTGTAATCCCCTCCCTCTGAGTGTGGACAGGACCTCTGATTTGCCTTCTAACCAATAGAATATGGAAAAGGTGATTGGATGTCACTTCCATGATTATGTTATATGGCAAAGTTGATGGGATAACACTCCCATGGTTACATTAAGACTTTGTCTTGTTAGCACACTAACTCTTACTCTCCTGTTGGCCTTAAAGAAGTAAGCTGCCATGTTGTGAACTTCCTATGAAGAGAGCCATGTGGTAGGGAACTGTGAATAGCCCCTAGGAGCTGAGGCTGGCCTCTGGCTGATAAACAGAAAAATGTTGAAGCTCTCAGTCACAGCTGCAAGGAAGTGAATTTTGCTAACAACCTGAGTGAGTTTGGAAGCGAGTTCTTCTCCATTCAAGCTTCCAAATGAGAATGCAGCCCAGCAAACACCTTGATTGAAGCTAGATGACACCCTGAAGCAGAAGTGCAAGTAGCCTGTGCTCTTGGAACTAATCCTCAAGAAAGTGAGAAGATTGGGGGAGTGGGGGGAGAACCAACTAGATTCAAAATTTGTTTTTCAAATTCTTTTATTTAAAGGTCTCAGTGAAGCCTTCAAATATTTAAATTATGCAGTGGTGTTTTTTGAAGAGAATAGTAAGAGCCTTGAATTCTGTTCTAGGATCAATAGAATAATGAACTGCTTACTGAGGAAGTTGTTAAGAGGGAAAGTGTCAGTTTACTTCCTCTGAAAAATTTTGTTGAGAAGCTATCAAATTAACTCCAGTTTCTAAAATTTTTTCATATTTTTTGTGGTAAAATACACATCACATAAAATTTACCATCTTAACCATTTTTAAGTGTACAGTTTAGTGGTATTAGGTTCAATCATACTGTTGTGCAACTGTCATCACCATCCATCTACAGAACTCTTTTCGACTGGCAAAACTGAAACTGTATACCCATTACCCCCTCCATCCCCCTTCCCCTCAGCCCCTGGTAACCACCATTCTGCTTTCTGTTTATGAATCTGGCTGCTCTAGGTACCTCGTAAAAGTAGAATCATACAGTATTTGTCTTTTTGTGACTGGCTTGTTTCACTTAGGCTAATGTCCTCAAGGTTCATCGGTGTTGTAGCATTTGTTAGAATTTCATTCCTTTTTAAGGCTGAATAATGTGCCATATATATATATGTGTATATATATATATATACCACATTTTGCCTATTCATTGATAGACACTTGGGTTGCTTCCACTTTTTAGCTACCAAATTCTAAATTTTAAGAAGACAGAGAGAACATGGCTAATTAAAAAACTAGTGTTTATTTTAGATCGAATACAAATTTTAGGTCTACCCTGTGACATAATGAATTCTCTTAAAATCAATACCTGCATTGTATTTATGACATTTTATAGGATTTGGATAATTTATAATTGTAATAAATATAGGATTTTATAGTTGTATCTTTGCATTTGTGGCAATATTGTGACATTTGTGACATACCTATGATTTATTTGATTTTCTAGCTCAGGGGTAAGCAAACTGTGACCTATGGGCCAACTGCCTGTTTTTTGTATGGCTTGCAAGCTAAGAATAGTTTTTACAGATGCATTAGTACTCAGTTTGATGATAGAGGTACCAACTATGAACCCCCACTAAGCAAAATCCCAAGTGACCTCCAATGAGAAAGAGGAATTTAACATTAAAAAAAACTGAATTTTACACTTAACTGCAGTGTGTTAGGGAGTTCTCTTGGATGTGGTGCAGTGGACTGGTTTGATTATATAAACGAATTTCTGAAGACTCAGTTAAAACTTCGATTTTTCTATACAACCTTTCCTGCTCTTTTGCTACCACCTTTAACTATAATCATCACAGATAAAATATAGGTTGTTCATTTTATGAAACTAAATCAAGTTATACTTATGATTTCTACTCTTAAGTTATACTTCAGGTTATAAAAAATTTACACAAACAGCAACAACGACAAACTGTAGTGAACTCCTAAATCTTTACTTGGGAAAATGTTTCCAAACTTTACCTTTCTGCACTATCTCTGCAGCCTCTCTACATGTTCAAGTGATGGTAGCCTTTCATCATAGCTCTTTGCTGGTAGTTTGGGTCTGGATATTCATACTTCATAGGATAATTATTATTGTACTTGGACTTTGACTTCACTAGGCAACAGCAAAGGATTTTACAGCAAACTACATTAATGTTAGAATACCACAGAGTTGTAAATATGTAGAGATGTGTAATTAAGGAAAGCTTGAAAATAGTGTATAATTTCATAACAAATCTTTAAAATCGTTCAATCAGAGAAAGCCATTTAAGAGGCTGGTGCCTTAAGGTAAAGGGATTCTTAGTTTTTTTACCCCTATAAGATTAAGTTGAAAACAAAAGTTGGTAGGTTTAAGTAATAACACATAAAGGCTTTAACCATTGCCATAAATTTAATAACAGGAGTTCCCCTCTCTGATTAGCAATGCAAATCAATTGAGTAGAAAAATTATGGAAATCAGTTTTTGAAGATTATCGACATTTTTCCTTTAACATTAAATTTTGACTATATTTATAATAAAATATTGACTATATTTTTGTAAAGTGGTTAAAGAAAGCCAGAAAATGTATTTTATCATCATTTGTAAGTATAAGCTACTTGGAAGCTTATGTCATTCAGTTCTGGATTAACTTTCAAGGTGACTATTGAAAATTCTTAGAATGTTTTAGGAAATTTTTAAAAATATATTTTTTCGGAGGAAGTGGCAAATAAGTGAGTACATAAGCGTTTGTCAAATTGATTTTTGCTTTTGTCCTCTTCTTTAAATGGAATTGGTTTTCCTCCTATAAACTATAATGAATAAAGTCTACAGAAATCTTATATGATTGATATTTGATAGATTCATTCAACACATTGATATACTAAAACTGCTACAGTGATATAATATCTTGATACAATAATGGTGACAGAAGCTCTGTGTGGAATCCTAATGGAATTTCTTCACATTTAAAGGTATGTAGAACTACTCTTAAAAACCTTATGAGAAATCATCTTTTGGACTTTTAAATTTAAATTAATAGACTTTATTATTTATAACAGTTTTAGGTTTACAGAAAACTTGAGCAAGATAGTACAGAGAGTTCCCATATCCCTTCTTCCCCTACCCCACAGTTTCCCTATTCACATCTTGCATTAGTGTGGTACATTTGTTGCACTTGATGAACTCAATATTGATATATTATTATTAACTGAAGTCCATAGTTTACCTTAGAATATACTCTGTGTTATACAGTTGTGTGGGTTTTGACACATATATAATATCCTGTATTTACCATTACAGTATCATACAAAGTAGTTTGCCTAAAAGTCCTCTCTGCTCTTTTGTCCATTTTTTAATTGGGTTGTTTCTTTTCTTATTGCTGGGTTTTAAGAGTTCTTTGAATATTTTGAATACATGTCCTTTATCAAATAGATGTTTTGCAAATATTGTCTCACAGTCTTTGGCTTGTCTTTTCATTTCTTAATGGAGCTCATTTTCAATGAGCGTTTGTTGAATCAACCATTTTCTTTAAAGTCTTGGAATATTTGCTCTATTTTCTCTGATTATGGTCTCTTGTGTGCTCTTCTGAAAGTTTACAGTTTCACTTTTTATGCTTAGGTCTCTAATCCTAATCCACATGGATTTTTTGTTTGTGTACTTAGTATGATGTGTTGGGATTTAATTTAATTTTTTCCCACATGGATAACCAATTGCCCTGGCACCTTTTATTGAACTTAGTAATAACTAATAAGTTCTAATACTTTGTTGACTCACTTGGATTTTCTCAATAATAGTCATACCCTTTGTGTGTAATGGCAGGTTTTCTCCCCCTTTTCTAATCTTTCAAACTTTTTATTATTTTTTTTTCAGCTTAGGATATCCTGTACCATTTTAGAATGGAAGTGATAATAGTGGAAATTCTTGTCCCTCACTTTTAAGGGAATACTTCTAAAATTTCATCATTAAATATGATGTTTTCTGTACATTTTTGTTTGATATGTTACATCAAGTTAATGATGCTTTCTTATATTCCTAGATTTTTTTTTTCTTTATAATTATGTCTGGATGCTGAGTTGAATCAGATGCTAGGAGGGTTTTTTTTGCTTGTTTTCTTTATATCTCTAAGACATTTTTTTTTCTGTTTAGTTAATGTAGTAAGTTACTCTAAAATATTCTTACATTCTTACCATAAACCCATCTGAAGTATCTATTAGTGTTCTTAAAGAATTATTTGTGTTCTCATTGATTTTTTTAAAATTTTCTATTTTATTAATTGCTGCAGAAGGAATGGTAATGATCATTGAATACAACTATCTCTAAGACTAAGAATATGAATGTAAAGTCTGACAACATAGAATTGATATAATTTACAAGAGTTAGAGGCAGAAAAGAAAGAGAAGGTAGAAAGTACACAGATTCTCTCCAGGCAAGATGGCGGGAGGGTGAGGCTGGTGTGACTTTAGGGCAGCCGCACCTTTCTCGGCAAGATCTCAACACTTCGGTGTTACCAGGTTGACGCCACTTTCACATGAAGTTATCAGCAGACAGGCCACAATTCATATAGGTACAATTGGTCATGTAGCTCATGGGAAATCTACTGTTGTAAAAGCTATTTCTGGAGTTCACACTGTCAGGTTCAAAAATGAACTAGAAAGAAATATTACAATCAAACTTGGCTATGCTAATGCTAAGATTTATAAACTTGACGACCCTAGTTGTCCTCAGCTAGAATGTTATAGATCCTGTGGAAGTGGTACACCCGATGAGTTTCCTACAGACATTCCAGGGACCAAAGGGAACTTCAGATTAGTCAGACATGTTTCCTTTGTTGACTGTCCTGGCCATGATATTTTGATGGCTACTATGCTGAACGGTGCCGCAGTGATGGATGCAGCTCTTCTCTTGATAGCTGGTAACTAGTTTTGTCCTCAGCCTCAGACTTCTGAACACCTGGCTGTGATAGAAATCATGAAACTGAAGCATATTTTGATTCTACAAAATAAAATTGAAATGGTAAAAGAAAGCCAGGCTAAAGAACAGTATGAACAGATCCTTGAACTTGTACAAGGTACAGTAGCAGAAGGAGCTCCTATTCCAATTTCTGCTCAGCTAAAATACAATATTGAAGTTGTCTGTGAGTACATAGTAAAGAAAATTGCAGTACCCCCAAGAGACTTTACTTCAGAACACCAACTTATTGTTATTAGATCCTTTGGTGTCAACAAATCTGGCTGTGAAGTTGATGACCTTAAGGCGGGTGTAGCTGGTGGTAGTATTCTAAAAGGAGTATTAAAGGTGGGCCAGGAGATAGAAGTCATACCTGGTATTGTTTCCAACGATAGTGAAGGAAAACTCACGTGTACACCCATCTTTTCCAAAACTGTATTGCTTTTCGCACAGCATAATGATCTTCAGTATGCTGCTCCAGGTCTTATTGGAGTTGGAACAAAAATTGATCACACTTTGTGCCAGGCTGACGGAATGGTGGGGCAGGTACTTGGTGCAGTTGGAGCTTTACCTGAGGTCTTCACAGAATTGGAAATTTCCTATTTCCTGCTTAGACGGCTTCTAGGTGTACTCACTGAAGGAGACGAGAAAGCGGCAAAAGTGCAAAAGCTGTCTAAGAATGAAGTACTTACGGTGAACATAGGATCCCTGTTGACAGGAGGAAGAGTTAGTGCAGTCAAGGCTGATTTGGGCAAAATCGTTTTTGACTAATCCTGTGCGCACAGAAGTAGGAGAAAAAATTGCCCTTAGCCGAAGAGTTAAGAAACACTGGCATTTAATTGGTTGGGGTCAAATAAGAAGAGGAATGACAATCAAGCCAACAGTAGATGATGACTGAAGAATTAAATAACAGATTTGGATGAAATTGGAATTTCTCTTAACAACCTAGGGGTATATTTTCAAAGCAATAGTGAGGAATTAATTTCACAGCTCATTACCTTAGGAGTAGCTGTAAGGATATTCTCATTTTTTGGTGATGAAAATTTAACCTCTAGTACTAAAATAGGGTCTACAATAAATGTAAAAATTGGTGTAATGTTGGATTGAATCTACATTTTACCAGAAATTAATCATTCCCAAATAACGTCTAATTTATACATCAGTGCAGGTTTGAAAGGAAACTGCTACAATCAGCCTTTGCTGTAGCACACATACCACTGAACCTGTTTGAAATAAAATTTTTCTTCTTAAAAAAAAAAAAGAAAGTACACAGATTTCCTCAGCTTTCACAATCAGTTATAGAGCTATCATTTAAGGATTAGAGATATTAGTATACTTAAAGTTATAAAGATAAGCAGTAAAAACATATCAACTAAAATTAGGTGGTGGGGAGAAGGGATCAAATATATCTTTCATTAGTTATCATCAGGAGTTAATAAATATATAGAACATGGAAATACAGGTTTGAGTATTAAATAGAGTTATAAGGATAATCAATAATAATGTTGCTATTATTAATAAGTATAGCACTTAAATTTGCAAAGTGCTGTTTAAGTGCTTCAAGTATAGTAACTCATTTATTTCTCATACCAATCTGAGGTAAGTACTGTCATTATCCCTGTTTTACAGATGGGTTACAGAAAGGATAAGTGACTTGCTCAAAGTCACATAGTAAAGGATTCAACCAAGGAAGTTTGCCTCTAGAGTATATGCTTTTAGCTGTTATGATATATTGCATCTTAAATGTATCACTTTCAAATTTACATACACTCAAATGTAAAACAAATATGAATGATAAAAAAACTGAAGTCAATAAAGCAAAAAAAAATAGAAAATTATCATAATAATAAAAAATATAAATAGGTTAAACTCACCCATTAATAGAAAAAGTGAGGTAGGCCTGTATATCCTGAAATTGAAAGAGCTTTGCAGATATTTATAAATAATCAGGGTGAGGAAGAAATGTCAAAAAATACAAATACTATAGTTGATCTCTTCTGTGTTTAAAGAAACACACCAGGACTTCCCTGGTGGTCCAGTGGTAAAGAATCCGCCCTGCAATGCAGGGGGCGTGGGTTCGATCCCTGATCAGGGAACTAATATCCCACATGCCTCAGGGCAACTAAGCCCAGGTGCCACAACTACTAGCTCACGCGCCTCAACTAGAGCCTGCGTGCTGCAAACTACAGAACCCACGCGCCCTGGAACCTGCATGCCACAACTAGAGAAGAGAAAACCCCAAACCTGCATGCCGCAACTAGAGAGAAACCCGCACACCACAATGAAGACCCTGCACGCTTCAACAAAGATCCCGCGTGCCGCAAATAAGACCCAACACAGCCAAAAATAAATTAAACAAATAATAAATAAATCTTTAAAAAAATAAAATCGCTAAACACACACACACACACACACACACCCAAAATCCCTAAAATATGTGTATGTATATAAATGGATGGAACAAGGGGTCACAAGAGTACAGCATTAATAGCAGTTACCTTTTGGAAGGAGAGGAAGCTTAGCAGAAACGAAGAGAGACTTCTTATCTTTACTCTGTATTTTTTTTTTTTTTTTTTTTTTTTT
>NW_006770589.1:3618381-3624774 GCF_000442215.2 Lipotes vexillifer
ACTGTTGTGGCCCCTCCCGTTGCGGAGCACAGGCTCCAGATGCGCAGGCTCAGCGGCCATGGCTCACGGGCCCAGCCACTCCGCGGCCTTCCCGGACCCGGGCACGAAGCCGTGTCCCCCGCATCGGCAGGCGGACTCTCAACCACTGCGCCACCAGGGGAGCCCCTACTCTGTATATTTTTATATTTTTGGAATTCTGCCAAAAATGTGTTACATAACTCAAGCAAAATTTTTTTTAAGTGTGTATATGTAAATAAATAATGTCAACAAGAAAAAGGTCAGGAAGAACAGAATTTAAACTGTTAACCCTCAATATCTCTGAAAAGTAGAATTAGAGGTAACAGGAAGATTATTTCCCCCTAATTTACTATATATACTTCTGTATTATTTGAATTTTAATATGTTACAGTGAACATTTTTTAACTAGAAAATGAAGAAGAGAAAATGTGATCCCTGTCACTTGCCTTACTTCTTGTATAAATTATCTGTTCCTGTGCTTTATCCACTGACTAGATAGTTTTTAACAAATTTCATTGGAACATAGTACATGAATAGACTTCAGAACTTATATGATTTTAATGAGATTTGCAGTTTAAAGATTTGGCAGCTCTTTTTTGTCATGTAGGTCTTGGTTTAAATGTTACCTCTTTGGTTAAGTGAGGCTTTTTTTGACCATCAAAGGAGCCCTCTGGTCTTTATCATGTTGTCTTGTTGTATTATGATAATAATGTTGTCATCATCTAGTCTTGCTTACTTTTTTTCCTAAAAATAATTTGTTTTCTTTCCCTGAAGTATAAGATCCATGAGAGGAAGAACGTGCCTTGATCATCTTGTAGCACAGGACCTAAAATAATTCTTGGCATATAGTAAGCACTTAATAAATACTGTTGCATGAATGAAAAAAGTAATACTCATTCTTAAAAATTCGGAAACTTACATTTAGGACATCCAGTAATGGCTGAGCTATGGTGAACTGATTAATGATAATTCATAGGAATCTAGTAATCAGAATACCAGTTTATTTATAGTAGTAGATATGAATAGTGTAATAAACAGAGCTGG
Source organism: Lipotes vexillifer (assembly GCF_000442215.2). NCBI lineage: Eukaryota > Metazoa > Chordata > Mammalia > Artiodactyla > Lipotidae > Lipotes > Lipotes vexillifer. Next base: position 3,619,444 of record NW_006770589.1, read on the forward strand.
ATATGCATTATGGTTTTTTTCCTAGCATTATTATGCAAAAAGCAAATTTAATCAAGAATAAAAAACGAATAACACGTGGAAATTGGGAAAAAAAGAGGTGGGCAGTTTTAAAAAATACTAGATACTATACTCTGGCTATTGATTGTATTGCCTAACACAGGGGTCCCCAACCCCTGGGCTGCGAACCGGTAGTGGTCTGAAGCCTGTTAGGAACCAGGCCGCACAGCAGGAGGTAGGTGGCGGGCCGGTGAGCAAAGCTTCATCTGCCTCTCCCCATCGCTCACAGTACCGCCTGAACCATTTCTCCCGCTGTCCATCCGTGGAGAAGCTCTCTTCCACGAACCCGGTCGCTGGTGCCAAAAAGGTTGGGGACCGCTGGCCTAACAAGTATATTATCTAGTAAATGTTTATTCTTGGTCCTGAGAATCGTAAGAGGCAGTATGAATGATTTGGTTTTGCTGGTCCAGTCATAAAAATAATAAAGTGCCAGTCCGATTGATGGTGGATTAGATTGTACACTTATGCAAACAAAGAAGAGCATTAAGTTAAAGTTGTAGTTTGTTACAAATCAAAGAGTAAAAATATGACATAAATGGTGGTTCCCCAAAAAGCATTCAAAGTAATAGATAAGCCCTTATTAAAGCTCACTGATGGAGCTGCAAATGTCCATTTTCCATTTTTCTAAGTAGAATAAACCCTGAACCTGAATCAGGTTTTGCCTGGAAATCAAAACTACACCATTCAGTTTGAAAAGACAGAGGCAGATATTTTTTTTAAAACTTTAGAAATGTTTGGGAAAGGTAGATAAGTGGTACATAAGTAGTAGCACTGATTAATTACTACTTTTCATGCACTGTAGAGTAGAAGACAGGCAGTGTAGTATAGCAGATCTTCAGCCATGTGCCTGAGATTCAGTCTTAGGTCTGCCTCCCACTTGTTGTGTGACCTTAAGTAAGTCATATCCTCTCTGTGCCTCAGTTTCCTTGTCTTGGGGTACTATATCTTCATAAGATTATTGGGAGGTTTAAGCAAGAACGTGTGTGTGTGTGTGTGTGTGTGTGTGTGTGTGTGTGTGTGTGTGTGTAGTTTTTAAATGGTGCCTGGCAGATAAAATAGTACTACATAGGTATTAGCCACTCCTATTCAACAAATATTGAATATTTACTGTCAGTCACTGTACTGAGGATGGGAAGGTCCTGCCCTAGAGGAATTCAGAGTTTACTGTACCTCAGGGCTCTACTTCTTCTCTACTTTCATCCGAGTTCTTTTTCCTGTATCTTGTATCTTATTTCCAAGAGAATACATTCAAAGTTCTAATTTAGTCTCATTTTTTAATTTTCCCCCAGTTTTATTGAGATATAATTGATAATGTTGTATTATTTTTAAGTATACCACAATGACCTGATATATGTATATACGGTGATGTGTTTACCACAGTAAGTTTAGTTAACATCCATCACCTCACATAGTTACAGTTTTTTTTCTTGTAATGAGTACTTTTAAGATCTCTAAGATAAATAAGTCGTGGGGATATAATGTACAGCATGGTAACTATAGTTAACAATACTGTGTTGTGTATTTAAAAGTTGCCAAGAGAGTAGATCAATGTTTAATTTTTACCGGATATTTGTAGAGGTGGTTAGAAAGTTGACCTGCCGAATAAAATAAAATGTTTTAAAGTCATTTAAATTTTTGTTTTATAGATGTTTGTTTGCTACTAATGGGTGTGAGCAAGTTAGATATTCTATATCGGAGACTTCTCCTTACAAAACTTTTTATCAGAGGATGGGGAAGGCCAGAGGATCTCAAAAGGTAAGCATTTTTTCTGAATGCCTCTTCTAAATTTGTTTTAGTAAACATTTGAAACTTCATTTCAGTTACAAAGTCTTTTACTATAAATATAAAGTGATTGGTAAATTAAGCATTAACTACTATATAAGAAAGAAATTATTTCCTTTTCTTTTATCTAATTATTGCTCTTAAGTTTTAACCCATATAATCATAAATTGAACTATTTTAAAAGTAATTCAGACAAAAATAAAGAGCTCTCAGACATAGATTTTTAACTTTGGTAATTTTTTATCGATTACAGATTTCAGGGACTAAACTTTCTTGGGTAAATTGAATTTGTAATGACTGTAAAACTGTGATATACTGTAGCTCCTGGAAGTATTTGAACTTGTGAAAAATGATTTTAGGGATTTGTGCCTTTAATTTTGAGTCTTGAATATGTTAATTACTTTTGGAGCAATGATATTTCTCATGTTTTTTCTGAGACAAAATGTCAAGCTTGAAAAAAACCAAAGCCTAATTTTTTCTTTAATTATTAAAATTAAATTTTAACATAGTTTATGAACTGGACTTGCTAATTTTTAATTACTTTTCATCAGTCTCAATATAATGGGAATACTGAAGTTTTTTCCTTTTTTCCCCCCCTTCCCATAATAGACTCTTTGAATTCAGAAAGATTATTGGAAATCGAGAAAGATGTCAGAATCTGGTTTCAAGTGATTATCCAATATACATCGATAAGGTATTCAGATGAAAGAAATGCGATTATAGAAATTCAGGTTTTATGTAACTGTGTGGCAAGAGTGGGCTGAATGTTGGAGTATAATAACAATAAACTGTAAAACATGAGTACAATATAGATTTTTCATTTAATATTTTTTAAATGCTATTATGTATCCTAACTGAATGCTTATAGTAACTATATGCATGTTTATATGGGAGCATATATTTAATACTTAACTAAATACAAGAAAATATTTAGGGATGGATCTTTTTGAGCCTCATCTTTTATCTTTAGGCTCAAGAGAGTTAAATTATTCAACATTCAGAAGAATTACAAGTAATACAGGGAAGTACTCTACTGAGAGAATCAGCACATGAGAAGTTACTAGCAAAACAACTGTTAAATAACATCAGGGAAATGTTATGGGATATAGTTAATTGCTGAGAGAAGGGTAGAAAGAAAATGCTATAAAATTAGAGAATATGAGAAAATATATTTGAAATAGTTTTGTTTTTAAGCAGCCATGTTTTCCTGTAAAACACTTCTAGGCTTATGTAATTGGATACTTGAAGCGCTGTAGGGGAGGGCCTGCAGCTGGGTAGGCTTCACATCCCTCACGGCCTTCAACCACAGTAATTCTACTTTCGTCGCTTTTATATATTGGATGTCTTTAGCAGATTTCATTTTTCAAAAGACTTTCACTGCTAAAAACAGGATCTTATAAATTGGAAATCCTTCCTCTATACCACATAGCTGTTCCTTTTGTATCTTCTGGATTTAGAACATTTCTCCCTCAAATTTTGCTAAATATTTCCATTTTCTCTGTTTTTTTCCTATTAAAAAATATAGGCTTGAACAAATTTAAAACATACCAAGTAAAGATCAAAACTCTAATTTATGCCACTTTCCACCTCCTAATTCCATTTTCCTCCCAAGGAGGAATTACTGTTAGGATTTTAGAATGCTTTCTTACAGATATCCTTCCTCTCCCCCACCTTCTCTCTCTTGCTCTCTCACTCTTGGTTTTTAAAGATTGAGATATAATTCAAATACAGAAGAATTACCCTTTTAAAATGTGCAACTCAGTGTTGTTGTTTTTTATTATTACATTCCCAAGATGTGCAACTATCACTATCTAATTCCGGAACATTTTTATTGCCCCCAAAAGAAACCCTGTACCCATTAGCTGTCACCTCCCACTTCCCCAGCCTCCCACCTGCTGATAATCACTCATCTATTGTCTCTGTAGATTCACCTATTCTGGAAATTTCATATAAATGGAATCATCCAACATGTGGCCTTTTGTTTCTGCCTTATTTCACTTAGCAAATTTTTAAGGTTCATCCATGTTGTACCATGTACCACTGCTTCATTCTTTTCTATGGTTAAATAATATCCCATTGAGTATATGTACAACATTTTGTTTATCCATTATTCAGTTGATGGACATTTGCGATTCTACTTTTTTTTTTTTTTTTTCCGGCTCCATCGGGTCTTAGTTGCGGCACATGGGATCTTCGTTGAGGCATGTGGGATCTTTTGTTGTGGCACGAGGGCTTCTCTCTAGTTGTGGCGTACGGGTTTTCTTCTCTAGTTGTGGCATGCAGGCTCCAGGGCGCGTGGGCTCTGTAGTTGTGGCTCCAGAGTGTGTGGGCTCTGTAGTTTGCGGCACCCGGGCTTCTCTCTAGTTGAGGTGTGCAAGCTCAGTAGTTGTTGTGCGCAGGTTTAGTTGCCCCGCGGTATGTGGGATCTTAGTTCCCTGACCAGGGATCAAATCTGCATCCCCTGCATTGGAAGGCGGATTCTTTACCACTGGACCACTAGGGAAGTCCCAAGTTGTTTCTACTTTTTAACTGTTATGAATAATAATGCTATGAATATTCATGTACTAGTGTTCTTGTGGATATATTTTTTTCAGTTCCTTTGGGTATATATCTAGGAATGGAATTGCTCAGTCACATGGTAACTGTATGCTTAAATTTTTAACAAACTGTCAACTGTTTTCCAAAGTGCACCATTTTACTTTTCCACAAGCAGTGTATAATGCTTTCAATTTCTACACATTCTTACTAATATTTCTACTTGCGCTAGCCTTCCTAGTGGGTGTGAAGTATATTTTTTTTTTTTCTTTTTTTGCGGTACGCGGGCCTCTCACCGCCACGGCCTCTCCCGCCGCAGAGCACAGGCTCTGGACGCGCAGGCCCAGCGGCCATGGCCCACGGGCCCAGCCCCTCCGCGGCACGCGGGATCCCCCCAGACCGGGGCGCGAACCCACGCCCCCCCGCATCGGCAGGCGGACTCCCAACCTCTGCACCACCAGGGAAGCCCGGTGTGAAGTATATTTTATTGTGATTTTGATATGTCTTTCCCTAATGACTGTGATGTTGAGCATCCTTTCATGTACTTATTGGCCATTTGTATATCTTCTTTTGAGAAATATCTGTGAAACCTTGCCCATTTTTAATTGGGTTATTCCTCTTTTTAGTGTTGAGTTGTAGCTTGCTTAATTTTTAAATCTGTCTTATATATGGCTCTGAAAGTGCTTTTTTCTTACCAAATTGCCATTTATCCCAACACTATTTGTTGAATTATTATTCCCTTTCACATTAGTTTGTGCTGCCTCCTTTGTCAAATAATTCTTCTAAAATAGATAAAAGAAAACTTTAAAACTGTAGGAGGGGGCTTCCCTGGTGGCACAATGGTTGAGAGTCCGCCTACCGATGCAGGGGGCGCAGGTTCGTGCCCCGGTCCGGGAAGATCCCACATGCCGCAGAGCGGCTGGGCCCGTGAGCCATGGCCGCTGAGCCTGCGCGTCC
>NW_006770589.1:3624829-3625183 GCF_000442215.2 Lipotes vexillifer
AAAAAAAAAAAAAAAAAAAAAAACAAAAAACTGTAGGAGGCACAAAGATGACTCTAAAATGTAAAACACTTCCTGGATTAAAAATTTCGTATTATACACGTTAGGTCTCCTTACCATTAAAATGCAATGCAGTCCCAATTAAAATATTCAGTTTAGGGCTTCCCTGGTGGCGCAGTGATTGAGAGTCCGCCTGCCGATGCAGGGGACACAGGTTCATGCCCTGGCCCGGGAGGATCCCACATGCTGTGGAGCGGCTGGGCCTGTGAGCCATGGCCGCTGAGCCTGCACGTCCGGAGCCTGTGCTCCGCGCCGGGAGAGGCCACAACAGTGAGAGGCCCGCGTACCGCAAAAAAA
>NW_006770589.1:3625193-3638064 GCF_000442215.2 Lipotes vexillifer
AAAAAAAAAAAAAAATTCAGTTTAGAGCTAAGATCCATAAAAGGATCCTAAAATTATTTTGGGAAGAACTCAAATATATATTTGGGAAGTACAGTCAGATCAGGAATACTTGAAAAGGAAGAGTGGTAAGTAAAAACTATCTCAGTCATATACCAATGGGTATTGTAAGGCACAGTATGATCAGCACAGCCTGACACTGGCTTAGAAATAAAAGATATGCTAATGAGACCTGATAAATGATTGAAAATAATTTGTAAAATTATTTTCCAAAAAATAATTTTACAAAACAATTTATGGAAACTTACTTCATGATAAAGTAGTATTTTAAGTCATTTGCAAAGAAAATGTGGATTATTTAATAAATGATGCTGAAACAACTGGTTAGTATTTGTGTTTTTTAAAGAGGTTGATATATTTAGCTTCTAAAAATGCAGATTTTTGTTTCTGGTTTTAATGAAAATATGTGATGCTTTACTGCTAATTTAATTTTGACTATTGGCCTGATAAAGATTTTTTTATTTAAAAAAAATAACTATTTGAGGTGGAAAAAAAAACTTAGGTGTTGAATATTAGTAAATGCCTTTGCTACATATGTAACTATCACATTTCTCCTTATTTAATGTGTTGACATGACTCATTTCATCAATAGGTTACCTGAAAACAAGCCATTCTAACATATGTAATGTCAACCCTTATTTGATTGTGGTAAATTATAATTTGTTTGTAAATTGTTTTTATATTTATATTGTTGAATTCTTGTAACAAATATTTTATTTTGTTATCGTATGTCATTGTACAAATAAGGTTTACTTATAGTTTGTTTTCCCAAGTAGACTCAAGTGGAGAACATAGAAGGAAATGAAATGTGTGTAGGAGCCTTTAGAAAGCAGAATGGGGCAAAAGGATACTTAGTAGGCACTCAAAAAAAGTTACAATTGAATAGAACGTTTTAACAGAAAACATCTATGATAGACCTAGATACCACTGTCCTTGTGTATGCATCTTGGTTTTGCTTTTTTTTAGATTGAAGAGCAGTCAGACTGTAAGATCCTAGATGGACACTTTGTTTCCCCCATGGCCCACTATGTGCCTGATATCATGCCAGTTGAATCTGTTATTGCAAGGTAAGTATTTTTATTCAGAAAGTTAAAGTAGCGGGTTGTTTACGTTCACTTATACAATTACAATAATATCAATGCCATATTATTTCAAATTACTTATTAATTGCAATAATTATTTAGCATTTTTCCATTAAATGTGGGGTGGGATGGAGTAAAAATACAGAGCTTTAGTATACATTTGAACTTAAGTTGTTATCAGCTTAATCTTCAAAATTTCAAGAAGCAGGACAGTGCTGGGAATGCTAAATGAAGCAGAGTTGTTAACGTTGGTAGTTTTGATTATGAGACTGAAAATTAAGAGTTAGTTTTCATGAGCACAAAACAGATATAATCATTAAACCATCCTAAATTTTCTTGTCTATGTTCTATTCAACAATTTATTGACAATAGATAAGTAGTGATATTTTCCCTTGCCCAGGCAAAGTAAGCTCAGAATTCAGGTTTATGCTGCCTGAGAACAGAACCGCGTAAGGTCAAACCGTGAGCTGACAGAGTGCAGTGTTCTACTGTGATAATAATTCCAAAATGTCAACTGCTAAGGAAATTGAAAGGAGAAGTAAATCAGTTTGGGAAGATAAAAAAGTTCTGAAGATGGATGGTGGTAGTGATTGCATAACAATGTAAGTGTACTTAATGTCACTGAACTGTACACTTAAAAATGGTAAATTTTATGTTATATATATTTTACTACAATGATAAAAAAAGAAGTCATATAGGAAAAAACATTAAATGAGAGGACCAAGATACTACGATAAGAAGACGACAAATAGAGAAGACTGTGTTTTTTCTGGTGTGGTTTGCTTTTACCTCCAAACATAAAAGTTTTAATAAATCAGATCCTGTTATACAGTCCAAGTTGAAAAAAAGATAACATGAACTATGTTATTGATATCAACAGCTTGTACAGCCAAGCATTATTCCTTCAAGGAGAAAAAGTGGAGCTATCTAAAGAATTGTTTTTCTAGGACTTAATCATAAATAGTCATGTCTTTAAAAATAAGAAAATTTCATTATGCATATATAAAGTTGTGGTATTGAATAAGGTAAAAATGATTGCAATAAATTCTGTGCTTACATTGTAATTGAATTTTTAATACCGTAACACCAAGCAAATTTACAGTATCTTTGTTGCTAGTTGGGCAAACATTAGTTTAATCAATTACAGGGTTTTTTTTCTACCAAAACATATGTTTATTTTTTTACATTCCCATAACCATTATAACAGAATTTTAATGCATTTTAATAAACAAATGATAATGAAAATTCATCAGTGCCTGAAAACTCAGATTTTTTTAAACTACTAAATGATCATGATATTTTAAATACATAATTCTACATTGCTAATATCTATTGAAATAGAATTTATAGATAAAAAATCATGCCATAAAGCACCTGTACTTTCATCCAACAGGACATGGAAAACAGCAAGTCAATTACAGTTTGAATGTCAAAATTCTGAATGACCTTTTCTCCCAAATAATTTAACTATGAAACTTTTAAGAATTCAAAGTTTGTATTAAAAGGCTTTTAGTTTCACTGATGTGTTTTATTTTAAATAGGTTCCAATTTATTGTGCCTAAAGAATGGAACAGCAAATATAGACCCGTATGCATTCATCTTGCTGGAACAGGAGATCATGTAAGACTTTATTATAACATCTTAATCCCTAATTTGTTAAGTTACTCTCCTTAACAGATGTGGTTATTATATTTTTTAATTTAATTTAATTTTAATTTTATATTAGAGTACAGTTGATTTACAATATTGTGTTAGTTTCAGGTGTACAGCAAAGTGATTCAGTTATACATGTACATATATCCATTCTTTTGTAGATTCTTTTCCCATATAGGTTATTACAGAATATTGAGTAGAGTTCCTGATGCTATACAGCAGGTCCTTGTTGTTTATCTATTTTATATATAGTAGTGTGTATATGTTAATCCCACACTCCTAATTTATTTATTATATTCTTTAATACATCATCTTTTCTTTCCTCAGCATTACTGGAGACGACGAACACTAATGGCTCGTCCTATGATTAAAGAAGCCCGAATGGCTTCTTTGCTGTTAGAAAACCCATATTATATCCTTTTGTGATACCTAGAAATCTTTTCTCTTATTTATTTATTTATAGATTTAGTCATCAAAAGGAATGATAGTAACCAGCTTTTCTAAACAAGTCAAATTTAGTCAGTTAAGAAAATGCTTAAGAATTAAGGAGTAAGAATGAAAAGAAGTGAAAAATTGTTTCATGCCTTTTTAAAAGGCAATTTAAGGATTTTGCTTCTGTTGTATAATGAAGATAAACTGCTCTTCTGTGTCTTTTGAGATTTATACTGGATTTTAATATTAATAAGTCAAGTGTTTGACTTATTAAGGAAACCCTCATGTTTTAAATACATTTACATTTAAGTATCAGTTGAGGTTTAGAACAGTTCTTAACTTAATTTTCAAGATTATGTCAGACTGTTCCCAGAAGAAGAAATGAAACTGATGCACAGATATAAAGAAATGTTCAGCGTTGCTGGTAATAAGAGAAATGTAAAGTTAAAAGAACAGTTAAAAAAGATTTAAAAAATAAAACACAGTAGTCATAAGGCTATTGTGAAATGGGCACTCTTATTACTGATGACTGTGAAAATCAGTTCAACCCTTTGGGAAAGCATTTTTACTATATGCATCAGGAACCTTTAAAAATCTCACATCCCTTGACATTTTGATTCTGGGAAGTTTATTCTAAGGATAAAATATTAAGAAAAGAGAAAATGATAGAAAAGAGGAAAGATATTTAATAACTTATAACTTATAATAGTAAAACATTAGAAATAGCTTAAATGTCTAACAATAGAAAAATGGTTAAGTAAATTGTGGTTCATAGCATTGGAATGTTGTGCAGTTGGTTGTGTTATGTTTATTACTTTAGTACCTGTATGACCTTGAACCTGTTAGTTAACCTTTTAGTACCTCAACTTTTCCTTGGTAAATGGAAATAATCTCTTAGGTTATTCAGAGTGTTAGAATAGTTAATACTGGTAAATAATAAGGATGCAGTAAATTTTAACAGTTAGTTATTATTAAAAAAGTTTACAGTAATAAATGAAAAGTATTTATAACGCAAAAAGAGGATATAAAACTCTATGGTATGGCATAGGTATGCAAAAAACCTAAAATAGAAAATACATTATTTTCTATTTAGAAACTGTGCCTAAGGGAAAATTTTGGAAAGAAATACAAAAAAAATATTAATATGGTTGTCTGTAGATAAAATATTTTTTCTTCTAACATGATTTTCTGAATTTTCTAGATTTTTTTATAAGTGAAAAAAGAAACCAATAAACTTCATTTTAAAATTAAGTTGGGGATTACACAACCCTGCTGAATTACTAAAAATATTGAATTGTACACTTTAGATGGGGGAATTGTATGGTATGTGATTATGTCTCAATGAAGCTTTTTAAAAAAAGAAAAATAATTAAATTGAAAAACCTGAGAACTCCTAAACAGCCTATTTGGAAAATAGTTATTTCAGCATTAAATTGTCTTCAAGTTTAACTATTTTGCTTAAGTTAATGTGTTTTGAGACACAGAGTGTGTTTAATTATTTAAAAACTTTCTCTTTGACCCACATTCTTAAATGGCTGCAGGAAACCCAAGGACCAAATGTAAGTATGTGTTATCTTCATTTTCCAGTCTTTATACTGAATTTTCAACCATCTTAAAATTTTTGGTAGCCTAACCATTTTTCTGAAAAACAGAATTCTGGCCCCCTTGCATTCTTGTGGTACCTGGATCTTTGCACATAATTATTCTACATGGGCGTATAATAAATAACCATTGACAAAATGAATTTTTATACACTTTGGCAAGGTTTCATATAGGAGCTAATTATGTGACTATGTCTTTATATGAATTAAATTTTAAAAAATAGATTATAAGGACTTCCCTGGCGGTTCAGTGGTTAAGACTTCGCCTTCCAATGCAGGGGGTGTGGGTTCGATCCCTGGTCAAGGAGCTAAGATCCCACATGCCTCGCAGCCAAAAAAAAAACCAAAACAAAACAAAACATAAAACAGAAGCAATATTGTAACAAATTCAATAAAGACTTAAAAAAATAGATTGTAACTTGGTCACTTTAGTAATAAAGTAATATTTTTTATAATTATATAAGAATAGTTCTGGATTCTAAAAATATATATTTAAGTGCTTCTTATAAAGAAATGTACTTATGTAAAATCAGTTTCTAAAACAGAAAGTTTCAATTGAATTGGTATGTATTTAAATTAATCAAAACATGTATTATAAAAATTTTCTAACATTATATTCATAAATTATGTATTTTGTGAAAATAAGCAACATTTAAGATTTCGGTAATACATGAGCCTAGTATTAGTTTGAATTCTTTTACATTTCTATTTATTTTATTTTTTGTTGTTTTGTTGCCTTGTTTCTTTTTTTAAGATTTTAATTTTATTTGAGTATAATTGATTTACAACGTTGTGTTAGTTTCTGCTGTACAGCAAAGTGAGTCAGTTATACAAATACATCTATTCACTATTTTTTAGATTCTCTTCTCACATAGGTTATCACAGAATATTGAGTAGAGTTCGCTGTGCTATACAGTAAGTCCTTGTTGGTTATCTATCTTTTTTCCTTAATTTAAATTTATTAATTTTTTTATTTTTGGCTGCGTTGGGTATTGGTTGCTGCACGCGGGCTTTCTCTAGTTGTGGCAAGCGGGGGCTGCTCTTCGTTGCAGTACACGGGCTTCTCATTGAGGTGGCTTCTCTTGTTGCAGAGCACAGGCTCTAGGCTCGCAGGCTCTAGAGTGCAGGCTCAGTAGTTGTGGCACACGGGCCTAGTTGCTCCGTGGCATGTGGGATCTTCCCAGACCAGGACTCAAACCCGTGTTCCCTGCATTGGCAGGTGGATTCTTAACCTCTGCGCCACCAGGGAAGCCCTGGCAGGCTGATTCTTAACCACTGCACCACCAGGGAAGTCCCAGTTATCTATCTTATATATAATAGTGTGTGTATGTTCATCCCAAGCTCCTGATTTATCCCTCCCCGGCCACATTTCCCCTTTGGTAACTGTAAGTGTGTTTTTGATATCTGTAAGTCTGTTTCTGTTTTGTAAATAAGTTTATTTGTATCTTTTTTAAAATTAGATTCCACATATGATTGATATCATATGCTATTTGTCTTTCTCGATATGACTTATTTCACTTAGTATGATAATCTTGAGGTCCATCCATGTTGCTGCAAATGGCATTATTTCATTTTTATGGCTGGGTAATATTCCATTTTGTGTGTGTGTGTGTGTGTGTGTGTGTGTGTGTGTGTGTATACCACATCTTTCTTTATCCCTCCTCTGTTGATGGACATTTAGGTTGCTTCCATGTCTTAGCTATTGTAAATAGTGCTGCAATGAACACTGGGGTGCATGTATCCTTTCAGATTATGGTTTTCTCCGGATATGCCCAGGAGTGGGATTGCTGGATCATATGATAGTTCTATTTTAAGTTTTTTAAGGAACCTCCATACTGTTCTCCATAGAGGTTGTACCAATTTACATTCCCACCAACAGTATAGGCGGGTTTCCTTTTCTTCACACCCTCTCCAGCATTTATTGTTTGTAGACTTTTTGCTGATAGCCATTCTGACTGGTGCGAAGTGATACCTCACTGCAGATTTGATTTGCATTTTTCTAATTATTAGTGATGTTGAGCATCTTATCATGTGCTTTTTGGCCATCTGTATGTCTTCTTTGGAGGAATGACTATTTAGATTTTTTGCCCATTTTTTGATTGGGTTGTTTGGTTTTTTTTTTTTTGACGCAGAGCTGTAAGAGCTGTTTGTGTATTCTGGAGATTAATCCCTTGTCGGTTGCTTTGTTTGCAAATATTATCTCCCATTCTGTGGGTTGTCTTTTTGTTTTGTTTATGGTTTCCTTTGCTGTGGAAAAGCTTTTGAGTTTAATTAGGTCCCATTTGTTTTTATTTCCATTACTCTAGGAGATGGATAGAAAAAGATATTGCTGTGATTTATGTCAGAGTGTTCTGCCTATGTTTTCCTCCGAGAGTTTTATAGTACCTAGTCTTACATTTATGTCTTTAATCCATTTTGAGTTTATTTTTGTGTATGGTGTTAGAGAATGTTCTAATTTCATTCTTTTACATGTAGCTGTCCAGTTTTTCCAGCACCACTTATTGAAGAGACTGTCTTTTCTCCATTGTATATTCTTGCCTCCCTTGTCATAGATTAAATGACCATAGGTGCATGAGTTTATTTCTGGGCTTTCTATCCTATTACATTGATCTATATTTCTGTTTTTGTGCCAGTACCATACTGTTTTGATTACTGTAGCTTTGTAGTATAGCTACAGTATACTACAGGAATCAGCTGGAGTCTGCTTCCTCCAGCTCCACTTTTCTTTCTCAAGGTTGCTTTAGCTATTCGGGGTCTTTTGTGTTTCCATATAAATTAAAAAATTTTTTGCTCTAGTTCTGTGAAAAATGCCTAGTATTAGGTGAATTATTTTACACTGCTTTAAAAAAAATGTGCTTTATGTTCTATTGTAACTATTTTTTTCTTAGAAGGGACAACTATAAATTTGTTTTTCCTTATATCAATCGTGGTAATTTAATGAAAAATTGACAGTATAGAAATATTATTTTCTCATACATATTTTAACAGTTTTAAGTTATATCAAGTAAATAAGACATTCTTTTCTCGACTTCAAAATAGTTTGGTAGTTGAAACTCAATGAAAATTATATGTTGTAGGACAGATACAGCTTTTTTTTTTTTAATTTATTTTTGGCTGCGTTGGGTCTTCCTTGCTGTGTGCAGACTTTCTCTAGTTGCAGCAAGCGGGGGCTACTCTTCGTTGTGGTGTGTGGGCTTCTCATTGCAGTGGCTTCTCTTGTTGTGGAGCACAGGCTCTAGGCATGCAGGCTTCAGTAGTTGTGGTGCACAGGCTTAGTTGCTCTGCAGCATGTGGGATCTTCCTGGACCAGGACTCGAACCCATGTCCCCTGCATTGGCAGGCAGATTCTTAACCACTGTACCACCAGAGAAATCCCTAGATACAGCTTTTTTAAAAAATAAGTTTTAGGTGATTAATATGCAGAAAAATGTTAGCAGCATTCCAATTCCATCCATTTATTCCATTGTTTTACTTAGCTATCCGGTCCTTTAAAGGAAAAACATGTATTCTGGCTGCCTGTTGTAAATTTGAATATATTATAATGTAAATACATAAAATAAATAATTTTCTCTTTTGTTTTGTGAGGCTAGAAGGTCCAGCTTAAAAAACGTGTCTGATCTTTTTGTGATGGGAGGAGCTCTTGTTTTAGAATCTGCAGCTCTCTTGCACTGGCTAGAGAGGGAGGGTTATGGACCTCTAGGAATGACCGGAATATCCATGGGAGGACACGTAAGCATTTTCATTTTAACTGATATTTAATTGTGGTTATGTTTATAAAATCTAGGGAATCAAGCAAGGTAATGGATTTATGGCACACCCTCCTCTGTGGGTCTCTCATAGTTTATGCATGCCAGAGAAAATTGCAGCCTTGAACCATTGCCCAGTCTCCTTACCTGTGGGCTGTGAGCAGTGAAAGGGGTTGTACAGTGTGGGAGGTGGGGGGAAGATCTAGGGAATCTATTTATTTAAAAATTCACTTTAGGTATAGAATTAATTTTAGTTTTGGTGAAAGCAGAAACAGATTCTAAACTTTCATTCCAATTATGAAGTCACGATATTTTTTGTATGATTTATGTAGACACTGATTATACTACTTACTCCACAGCTATATCTCAGGTGTTAGATTTAATATTTTATTAAAAGTTGATTATAAACTTAACTTCGAGTGTCAACTATAAATGCCTTATTTTGCTGTTAAATTGGTGAAGATAGCTAATTTGGAAAACACTTTTCCTTTATCTCTTCTCTCCATCAACCTGTTTTACCTTTGCTTTCTAGAGTGTACTAAAACAGCCTCCTAATTGGCTTCTCTGTCTAGTCTTTTCACTCCTTAACCTTATTCTTAAGGCTTTTTCTCCACACTGTTAACTAGAGTGGTCTTCCTAAATCTGATCTCTGCTCTCTCCTGCTTAAAACCTTCCACAGGTTTTGCTATTGAACTGGGCACTAGCAATGCCAGGTGCTGGCACCCATCTAGTGCCCCCTCATTCCCTTTCACCTGGCCGAATAAGAGCTTGTCCTTCCGCTTCCAGATTAGAGCTTACTTCCTATGAGAGACTCTTCCGG
Organism: Lipotes vexillifer; assembly: GCF_000442215.2. Classification (NCBI taxonomy): domain Eukaryota; kingdom Metazoa; phylum Chordata; class Mammalia; order Artiodactyla; family Lipotidae; genus Lipotes; species Lipotes vexillifer. The sequence continues at coordinate 3,634,585 of NW_006770589.1, forward strand.
ATTCCCAGCCTTATCCCAGACTATACTTTGTTTCTCAATAACACGTACTTATTTCATTTTACCGTGATTACTTGTCTAGCAGTCTGTTTTCTCTATAAAGCAGTTGATTCAGTGAGGACCAGGAACATCCCTGGTTCATTTTCTGGACATATTAGTCATACAGTACATTAAAATATATATATATTGTGTAAGTCATTTGAATTATAAAATTAAGTGTAAAACCTTACTCAAATTCAAAACAACTACCAAAGAGTGAAACTGATAAAATTAGCTTCAAAAACTCAAATTCAAAACAACTAAAGACAGCGAAACTGAAGAGTGGGAAAGGATTTCTTTTCCTAACTAGTAGTGTTTCCATTGTTATGACCTAGGTCTGGGTGTTATAATTTCAGCTGGACTACTACCTATAAACTGGTTTCCCTACCTCAAATCTCACCCTCTCTAATCAATGTTATAAAATACTATTTAGCTTCATTGAATCACTTGACAATAACACTCCTTTGCTCAGGTCTCTTTATTAATTCCCCATTATCTACAGAACAAAGCGACCTCTAATCTGATCCCAGTCGATCTTTCTAGCCCTACCTATCCCCTACCCCATTGGTCACATGTGCCCTACTGACCAGCATAACTGAAGTATATTGGCTGTTTTCCCTACCAGACCCTGTGTTTCTCACCATCTTGCCTTTGATTATACTGTCTCCTTTATATGGAAGACCACACCCTATCTTTCATTTCCCCTAAAAGACTCAACCATTTCATGAAGCCTTCTCTGATTCCTCTAGCCAAAAATAACATTTCCCTTCTCTAAACATATTACATCATTTTATATCAGTTTATATCAGTTATAATCTGCTTTGTAGTTCACCAAATTCTTGACATCTTTCAGTCAACCTTGAAAGCCTGAGATTTTATGGTTGAGATTTTGCTCTATCTGAGCAGGTCACTTACATAATGAGTGTGCTTAGCCTACTGCCCAACATCTACATCCCAGCATGTTTGCTCTATATTTATCAGTAGAAAGTAGCTTTCTGTGATGGATCTTAAGGTACTTAAAATTTCCTGATACATTTTATTGCTTTTTTAGGGGGCAGTTATATGTCATTGTTGAGTTTTATGGTTTGGGGAATTTGGAGAGTTTGCTAGACATTCTCATGAGTGTTTAAGAGACTTTGTGTTCATGTCTTATCTCATCAGCTACTATACAAAGTACTTCTTAATATTAAATATTTTTCATTTTAGTGAATGTAAACTTTAAACTGAATCTCTCTGTTATCATGTTACAGATGGCTTCCTTAGCAGTATCCAGCTGGCCTAAGCCCATGCCACTGATTCCATGTCTGTCTTGGTCCACAGCATCTGGGGTCTTCACTACGGTAACTTAATTGCAATTAATGTTTAGATAATTATATATAATTAACGGTAATTGTTTGCAGGGTTCCAAAATCACCCCCAGGCTTGGTGATTCACTGGAAGGAATCGCAGGACTCAGTATATAGCTGTACTCACAATTAAAACTTATTGCAGCAAAAGGATACACTACAAAATCAATCAAGGGAAAAGGCACACAGGGCAAAGTCCAGAGGAAACCAGGCATAAACTTCCAGTGGAGTCTCTCAGGTTGTGTTTAATTCCCTCAGCAATGAGTTATGACAATATGTGCAAAGTGTTGTCCATCAGTGAAGCTCATTTGAGCCTAGGAGTCCAGGGTTTATATCAGGGGTCAGTCGCTTAGGCACCCTCTGCCTAGCATGTACTAAATTCCAGAAGGAAATCAGGTGTTCAGTAGAAACTACATTGTTTGTATAAGCAGTTTAGGCACAGTGACCCACTTTATCATTTTGGAAGTTTTTTATCAGGGTAAAGAACTGTTTACTAGTCAAGTTACCAGACTCTAGTCAAGGGCCAACCTCACAAGCAGGCTTGTTTAAAGATAGGAAATCTCAAGTCTGCTTTGTTAATTTTTTTCTGCACAGTAATAATAATAAAAACTATTGGACAACATGCTTTATATGTGTGATTTGATCTTAATTTAGTTTGTTATTTCAGGGCGTGCTAAGTAAATCGATTAATTGGAGGGAGCTAGAAAAGCAGTATTATACACAAACAGTTTATGAAGAAGAAATTATTCACATGCTTGAATATTGTGGAGTAAGTATTTTTAACTTCTGCAGAACATTGTGGGGGAAATGTTGATCATGTTTAATGATTCAGATTTTTAAAAAGAATTGCAGTTTTGTTTTATTTTTTTAACATATATAACTTTTTTGTGTGTGACCGCTTCACGTGACTTGTGAGATTTTAGTTCCCCAGCCAGGGATTGAACCCAGCCCTCAGGAATGAGAGCGCAGAGTCCTAACCACTGGACTGCCAGGGAATTCCCTGAATTGCAGATTTTTAAAAAGCAGTACTATTTTTTCCTTAATAAAATTCTTGATTTTAAAATAAAATATAGAAAATCATGCAAAGCAAGTGCATAGCTTACTACATTTATTAAATAGCTAACACATTTGAATAGAACTTGACACCCAGCTCAGAACTTAGCACCCAACCCACAAACCACTTTCATGTGTCCTAATCAGAAGACCTTTCTCCCCCTACTATTTAGTTATCATTATCCTGATTTTTATAGTGATTACTTCCTTCTGTCAAATATGCATCCCTGGACACTTCAGTTCTTTTATTTTATGGGTCTTTTAAGTATCTTTTAATCTATAAGTTCCCTTTCATCCTTTTCTTTTCCTTATAATTTATCTATTGAAGAACTTGGGCTATTTACCTGTAGAGTTTCTCACTGTCTAGATTTTTGTTTGCATTCTCATGGTACACTTTAGCATATTCCTCCATGCTCTCTATTGCCTGCAAATTGGCAACTAGGTCTAGAGGCTTGATTAAACTCAGTTTATCATTCTTTGGTAAGAGTATAGGAAGCAGATAATGTCTGGCTGCTCTTTTTTGTGGTGTAAGCAGCCGTTGATGCTTAATGTCTGTGTCTATTATATTGAGTGTTGCAAAATGCTGATACTCTAATTCTATCCTCTTTTTTCATTTATTAATTGGAATATTTTGATTTAAAAAAAAGCCACTTCCCTTATCAATTATTTGGTTACCTCATAGTTCATTTCATATACCTTAATTTATCAATTATCAGGGAAGTGAGTTGGTTCTCTATTATTCTCCTAAGGTGACCAATTCTTTTCAGAAATGTTTTTTTCTTTTCATGAATTTAAAAATTTTGCACATTCAGTTTAAAAGTTACAGAGAACCTCAAGAAACCTCAGGGAAAAAAAAGGAATCTTTCTACTATCAACGAGGACTTTTTATTTGTAATTACATCAAAATAAAACTCACTCTTGTAGGGGACTTCTCTGGCAGTCCAGCGGTTAGGACTCTGCACGCCCACAGCAGGGGCACGGGTTTGACCCCTGGTCGGGAAGAAGATCCAGCCTGCCATGCAGCTTGGTCGGGGAAGCGGAGAGG
>NW_006770589.1:3638722-3655088 GCF_000442215.2 Lipotes vexillifer
GGAGGGGGGAATGGAGGCAGGGGGGAAGGGAGGCGGGGGGAGGGGGGCTCACTTGTAAAATAGGTCTATTTTGCGGAGCTTCAAAGGGCAGTTAATTACTTGCCTAAGAACTTTATTACAAAATAGCTCTCCCTGTTTGCTAGTTCCTGTGTCCCACTATACATATAATCAGAAAGATACTTGTATTTGAGAGCTTATGAGGAAACCTAACGTGCATTTTTTAAGGGAGGTTCATAAATTTTGGCTGTCTGAAATGACAGTGTATTCTTCTCCAGCCCTTTCTCTCTGTGACTCTTGGTGATTGTATACAAGAGTCCTTTTGTCTTAGTTAGAACTAGTTCACAGTTATGAATATTCAAGAAATATCAAGCCAGCTTCCTTTTTTTTATTTTAAAAACTGTGTTTTCCCAATCAAAAGAAATTAAATTTGTTGATGTACTGCTTTGAATAATTCTGGGATGCTTTGATCTTCCATTTCCTGATGTTACTAAACTTCCTTTCCTTCCTTTTTATATTTCTGTGATCTGGATAGCTTTAGTGATTTGTTCTGCTAACCAGGTTGTTGTGGTTTGTTTGTTTTCCCTTGCCTTCAACCCATTTTTCGTTCTTTTATTTTTTAAATAGGTTGTATGGTCATATAGTTCAAGCATCAAAAAGTATAAAAAGAAATATAGTAAAACGATTCCTACCCTTGTTCCCAGTTTGCCTAGGTCCTATCTCTGTCAACAAATAACCCACTATATTATTATTTCAAGGAATTTTTCAAACCGAAAGAAATCTCAACTTTTCTCTCTTCCCTTTTCTTATGGACAATACACAAATGTTTCCTTTTTCTTTTTCACTGCTGCATAACAGCCTATTATGTGGACGGATGTACCATGATTTATTAACCAGTATCCTGTTGCTGGGCATTTATGTTGCTTCTCATCCTTCACTATTAACAAACAGTTCTGCAATGAGTAACATTGTACATACATCAGTTGACAAGTGCAAATTCCTAGAAATGTTGTTGCTGAGTAGAAGGGTATAAGCAGTTGTAATCTTAGATTTTGTCTAATTCTAGTTGTGTGAATTTACATTACCAGCAGGAACATGTGTGTCTGTTTCCCCATAAGTTCACAAATTCAGTGTGTTATCAGACTTACATGGTTTTTTGGTCAACCAGGCAGGGAAATTTGGTATAGTTTTTATTTAATTTACTTAAGTAGGGACTTCCCTGGCGGTGCCGTCCAGTAGTTAGGACTCCACGCTTCTACTACAGCGGGCATGGGTTCAATCCCTGGTCACGGAACTAAGATCCTGCATCCCTCAGCAAAAAAAAATTTACTTAAGGATAAGTGAAATTGAACATGTTTATAAGTTTTTTGTTTTTAATTAATTAATTTATTTATTTTTGGCTGCATTGAGTCTTCGTTGCTGTGTGCAGGCTTTCTCTAGTTGCAGCGAGTGGGGGCTACTCTTTGCTGTGGTGCACGGGCTTCTCATTGCAGTGGCTTCTCTTTTGGGGAGCTTGGGCTGTAGGCGCATGGGCTTCAGTAGTTGTAGCACACGGGCTCAGTAGTTGTGGCTCTCGGTCTCTAGAGCGCAGGCTCAGTAGTTGTGGCGCACGGGCTTAGTTGCTCTGCAGCATGTGGAGTCCTCCTGGACCAGGGCTCAAACCCGTGTCCCCTGCATTGGCAGGTGGATTCTTAACCACTGCAGCACCAGGGATGTCCAACCTTGATAATTTTTAATTTTTCTTAGTTCAGCCTGAGAAAGGGATTTGTGGTGGCTGGTGTATTACTGTCAGGATGCACTCATAAGAATTTTAGAAGCCCTAAGGTTAAAGCAAATCATGGATTTCAAAACTTTGGCAATAAAAAACATGACACAGGTGGGAATTCCCTGGAGGTCCAGTGGTTAGGACTCCGTGCTTCCACTGCTGGGGACTCAGGTTCAATCCCTGGTCAGGGAATTGAGATCCTGCAAACCACAAGGTCCAGCCAAAACAAAACAAAACACATGTCACAGGCTAAATGATACTCTTTACTATTTAGTAAGAAACATTCAGCAATAAAGTATCATTTATCTTCATTCTCAGTTAAATTTTGACATCTCTTTTCTCTTTTTGTTTTTATTATGGTAAAATATACACAATATAAAATTTATCATTTTAACCATTTTTAAGTATACAGTTCAGTAGTATTAAGTACATTTACATTGTTGTGCAACCATCACCACCATCCATCTCCAGAACTTTTTCATCTTCCTAAACTGAAACTCTGTACCCATTAAACAAAACTCTATTCACCCCTCTTCCCATCCCCTGGCAACTACCATTCTACTTTCTGTCTGTATGAATTTGAGTACTCTAGGTACCTCATAAAAATGGAATCATATAATATTGTCCTTTTGTGTCTGGCTTATTCATTTTGCATAATGTCTTCAAAGTTCATCCATGTTGTAGCATGTGTCAGAATTTCATTTCCTTTTAAGACTGAATAATAATCTATTGTATGTATATACTACATTTTGTTTATCCATTGATGGACATTTGTGTTTTCTCTGTTTTAACAAGGTTGTTAAATAAAATCCTATTTTATATTAAATGACATTTTCTTTTCTTTCATATAATCAGACAGATTCTTTCAAAATGGGACAAGAGTTCCTGAAACACATCCATAGCAGTGCAGACAAGCTAACTAACCTTAACCTGGTTTCTAGAACTTTAAATTTAGATATGGCGGACCAAGTTGTGTCTCAAAAAGCTGCTGAGTGCCATAAATCTAGTAAAACATCTATCAGTGCCACATCAGAAGGACTCTTGTTGCAAGATACCTCTAGGATGGGGTGCTTCAATCAAACACTTTCAACCAACAAAAGTAGTTATACGCATTGTAATCCTCAGTCATACCACCTACTCAGTAAAGAACAAAGAAGAAACACTCTTCAGAAAGAATCTTTAATATTTATGAAAGGAGTAATGGATGAATGTACTCATGTAGCAAATTTCTCAGGTATTAATTTTTATGTGAAATTGAGAATATTTGCTGATGATATGTGATAATCATGCTGATGATATGTAAAATATGTGAAATATTTTTAAGGATGCTTTACAAGATAATTTCATATTTTCAAGAATATATTTATTGTTGGCTCCACAATGTGTTTTCTAAGATAAGTTGGTTATGTAAATGTATCACATTTAAATTTTATCCATGAAAATCTAAGACTAATTTTATTAGTTCTTTAAAAACATTGGGTTTTGTATCTTCTTTACAATATTCATCTCAATTTTGTATTAGAGATGAATATTATAATGTTATGGTATAGTATAGTTGATTTTTTAACTTAATAATCCAAAGTTTTAGTTCGGCAAATGTTTTACCTACTGCATTGTATGGTGTATTTTATTTTCCAATATGATTACTAGTATTTATATAAAATTCTTAGAGCTTCTTAAAAGTATATATGTTGCATCTTAAAAACAATCCTGTACCTAGTTCCAGTTGACCCAAGCCTCATCATAGTGGTTCAAGCCAAAGAAGATGCCTATATTCCACGAACAGGAGTTCGAAGTCTACAAGAAATTTGGCCTGGTTGTGAAATCCGATATCTAGAAGGGGGTCATATTAGTGCTTATCTTTTTAAACAAGGACTCTTCAGGTAAGATGATTGGTCTAACAGGTGTGTATTTATTTGTTGTTTGTTTTGGAGACTTGTTTGGCTCCACAAATAGAAAGATTGGGTATTTTTATTATACATTTTAGCCCTCTTATTTCCTTCCTGCCTCTCTCAATTCTCACATTGTGATACTCTTTCCTATCTTGTCTTTTTATTTTCTTTTCCTTCTAGAGAACTAGGAAATAGCATATGATAGGCATGCTTTGTTGTGTGGTTTTACCCTCTACAAATATTAATAGCCAGGGGCTTCCCTGGTGGCGCAGTGGTCGAGAGTCCACCTGCCGATGCAGGGGACATGGGTTCGTGCCCCGGTCCGGGAAGATCCCACATGCCGCAGAGCAGCTGGGCCCATGAGCCATGGCCGCTGAGCCTGCGCATCCAGAGCCTGTACTCCGCAACGGGAGAGGCCACGACAGTGAGAGGCCCACGTACCGCAAAAAAAAAAAATTAATAGCCAGGTGTTTTAGGGTGTAGGGAGGAACATTAGGGTTTGCAAAACTCGCTTTGGCTCAGCATGAATTTTTCACTCCACTCTGATGTTCTTCTCTCAGAATGACCTGAGTATCTGTGGAATAATCTAGCAATGTTTTTCAGTAGCAGGTGAATATTGAACCCTAAAAGAGAAGTGAAATACTGGTTTTATTGTTAATAACCTTATATGACTCTGGTATTTGCTAAAATTTATAAAGACTTTTTGCTATTATTCTAGTTTTTTGATAATGCTGTTGTATTTCTACTTCTATTCAGATTTGATTGTAACAGGTATCATTGGAATATTTATCATTAATGGTTAAATTAGTTCACATAAAGTGCTTAGACCAGTGCCCTGTGCAGTGTTCCAAAACTGCCAGCTGGATAGTGGTATAATAGAAGAACGTGTGTGCTGTATGTTTGACATGTTTTAGTTCTTTTTAACCTAAGAAATAATTCTTTGTATGTTGTTGCTTATGTAGTTCAGTTTATAGATATCACCTTTTTGAGGTACAGTCTAATTCTCCAAGTCTGTAATGTCCTCAAGAATATAGTAACCCTTTCTTTTTATAGTATGATCTTTTAAAAAATACTCATGTATCAAGCATTTGAGTCCCTGTTAGTTGGTGAGTGAGCAGACTACTTATCCAGTACTCAAGTGACCCTCTGGCACAGCAAAACTAAGACAAAAACAAACGAAAATTGTGAGTACTTAGTGTTGCTAGGGTTGCTCAAGAGTCTAAAGTTCTGTTATACATGTGAATGCAGGGAACACACATGCTTGTTTTAGTAAATTGTTGTCAAATTTCTTTTACTCTTTTATGTATCTATGTGGGAGTGTGGCCGAGAGGCATTAGGAAGAATAGAAGTCAGCAGTAAAAACTCATAAGTGCTAATCTGAAGGCTTCATTTGAGAAAGAGATAAATGTTAGCTATCAACATGTGCCAGGTACTAGAGCAATTGCTTCATATGTTATTTTTAATATCACCTTTACACAGAAACACAGGAAACAAAAAAGATTAAATAACATGCTCTGGTGGAGTAACTGCTAAGCCATTTGGCCTCTCCTACTCCCCACTAGTCACTTCAAAACCTAACAAAGTTTAGGGCTTTCCTGGTGGCGCAGTGCTTGAGAGTCTGCCTGCCGATGCAGGGGACACGGGTTTGTGCCCCGGTCCGGGAAAATCCCACGTCCCGCGGAGCGGCTGGGCCCATGAGCCATGGCCGCTGAGTCTGCGTGTACGGAGCCTGTGCTCCGCAAGGGGAGAGGCCACCACAGTGAGAGGCCCGTGTACCACAAAAAAAAAAAAAAAAAAAACTAACAAAGTTTAGATGACATTGGAGTAGTAGAATTTTACAAATTCAGGCTTTTCAAAATTCAGGCTTTTCATTCACCGGATTTAAAAATAAAACAAGCCAATCCTTTATGTGCTCTAATAATTTGGGTTATTTAGAACTGATTGATAATACAAATGAATAAGAGACTATTCAAATGATTTAAAATGCATATGTATATCTCTACTAACCCTCCTCATACCATGTACACAAGCCCAGATTGCAACCTTAGACCTCATTTTATAGATTTTTGAGCCAAATACACACAAACATTATACAAAGCTTTGTCTTTCCAACAAACTGGAAATCACAGTCTGTAGCAGGTGCCAGTTTTAAAGTTAATCTTAATATCTTTTTAAGGATGTGGGGAAATGCTTAGTCAAACAAGTATAACACAGGATTAATATGATCTCAGTTATCATTTAAACTGGGTGAAAATACAGACATAAGCATTTTTTAAAAAAGCTTGTAAGAAAAGATTAAATGTAGATTTCTTAGAGTGATGGGATTATGACTTTTTTCCCTTTTTCTGAATTTTCTACAATGAAAATGTATTTGACAATAGGAAAAAAAATAAGCCTTAAAAATAATGTCTTATGAACTTGGGCCAGATCAATTTGACTCTTCCTTTCCAATTAAAATACTACAATACCTAGTGGAGTTAATGTAGGAAACTAAGGCTTTTTTTTTTATTTTGCGGTACGCGGGCCTCTCACTGTTGTGGCCTCTCCCTTTGCGGAGCACAGGCTCCGGACGCGCAGGCTCAGCGGCCATAGCTCACGGGCCCAGCCACTCCACGGCATGTGGGATCTTCCCGGACCGGGTCATGAACCCGTGTCCCCTGCATCGGCAGGCAGACTCTCAACCACTGCGCCACCAGGGAAGCCCCGGAAACTAAGGCTTTTAAGTTCAGTTGCTATATCATAATCTATGCAGTAGACTGAATATTACATTTGAAAAGTTCTATAGCCAGTTAATTTTCAACAAGTAACAGAATAAAAAGAAACCAGTTCCTTTTCATTTTATCATTTCATATTTTATACATAAATGTATACATATATAAATTTAAAGGCACAAAAAAGTGCTTCATAGGAAAAGATGGCATTTATGAACCATCGGTTTGAAGTACATTTGAAGTTTTCCAGTACTGGTGAAGTTACATGGATCCAAACACTCAGCATCACGTACCTGCCTCTTCCACAGCTATTGCTATTTGGAGAGGAGGTCAGCTTGCAAGACACAGGTTATTTGGAAATAACTTATAGTAAAAACACTGTCTGTCCCCCTTTTTTTGCTAATTACTTGTAGTTTTTCTTTCGTATTTAATTTTAGGCGCGCCATCTATGATGCATTTGAACGCTTCCTCCGTAAATACGCTAACTAATGGGATCACGTACGTAACCAGTGCAGCCATCATGTTTCTTATGGAAGGAGTTTGATCCTTTGATGATGTGAAGAACAAGCAGACAGCACTATATATCTAATTGCTGTCAATTTAGTCTGGAATTCAGTGTTACAGATCAGTCAACTATAATCTTTAAATACATTTGAATAATTGTAAACCAATATTTGGATGAAATAATGCTGAACTATTTTGTACTATTTGTGGGAATCCCATAAAATCAATATCTAGTCTGTTGTTACTATTTATGTAAACTTTAAATTTTTAATTTTGAATAATTTATTAATTTAAAACAAATGTATTCATAGAAACCCTATTGGTTTTTAAAGAACTGCTAAGTGAAACTTAGTTTGTAATATGTCACCCTGTATTGTATATATGCCCTTACATGACATTTCTATTATTGACTTGATTCGAGAAACATGTTTATTTCTTTTATGGATCCACAGTGAATTTATAATCTTATTTTCAACTTTAATTTTCTGCCATGGACACTTATCATGTGTAAAATCAGTTTTAACTTTGAATACTAAAAAATCCTTTTTGCTTTCTACTTAAGTATTTTTAATAATTAAATTGAATGTGAGAATGCAGATAAGATGCATAAGACTTGGCTAAACTTTAAAACTTTGCCAAATATTAGGTTAGAAAAAAATGCCAAACATTTTTCCCCTACTTGAAAAGATTCAATTCATGAACACTGAAATAATGAAAGACCTATTGCATTAATTAATATCTGTGTCTTAACATTTTCTTGTATACATACTCTGAATTTGCTAAACATCTAACTTTAGGCCAAGTACTTAACAGCTTTGTTTTTTTAATTTCAGAAATTAATGGCCACATATGAAATTGATCTGTCCGTATAAACTTTATTTTACGGAAAAGATATAATAACTAGTAACTTTTTAAAATGGAATATTATATGGCTACACTTGGTGCTTTCTTTTTATTTTCTTTTACTTTTAAACTTTTTTGGCTGCACCGTACGGCCTGTGGGATCTTAGTTCCCTGACCAGGGATTGAACCCGGGCCCTCAGCGAGAGTGCAGAGTCCTAACCACTGGACCACCAGGGAATTCCTGGTGCTTTCTTTTTATGTTAAACTTCTCAAGCCAAGAACTAAAATGTTTTTAAAAGTAGAAAATATTTGGGGTTTAGAAAAAATATATTTGAGTTTTATTTTTTTGAAATATGTGTTGTGAGTTATTTTAAAATATGTATTCCTAGTCTAGTAAGGATATTTGAATTATAAGATGCCTTTGTAGCTTTTTAAAGGAGATTTTATTTGTCCCTCTAATGCCTCCATCACCTTAATTTTTAAAAACTATTTTTAAATGATTAACATGAAGTCACTGATGGCATACAGTGTTGTAAATTCTGTAAAACTACTTTGACATAACAAACAAACATGGTTACAGCCATTTGAGCTATAGCAATTTTACATGTTCAGATTAGAACCTTTACTTTTCACTAAAAGTATGAAATCTACTAAAGTTCTCCAACAAAATACCCTTTAAAGATAAAGTAAACCTTGTTGTTAACTGAATTACAAGTATTTTCTTATGTATTTAGTGAGGTGATTGCATTCTGAGCAATGGCTTTAGTGAAACCAGTACTTTATTTTTCACATAAATATTTCCTACTAAGCAATAATGTCCTATGGTATGTAACTTTCTATTGGTAAAAGAGTGAAATTTCATTTCAGTTTAATTAACTCTTAGGCATAACTAATTTCTCCCAAATAAATGTGAAAGAGGTGTTTTTAAAATTTCTTCTCTTATCCAGATGTTCTAAGACTATATCCACACAACTACCTAAAGAAGTGCTGTCTGCTATTTTGAAGATTGCGGACATAAATTGCTAGAAATTCATTTAGCCCAGAGTTGCAAACTGGCAATCAGTTCAGGACAGCTTGTCCCACAGTTGTTTTATTCAGTGTGCATAATATCTCCAACAAAATTTTTGAATTCGAAAAGTCTTTAGACTGGGTATGCATTCCCCAGTTTGCTATAATCCACCAGACTCCAAGCTCTTGTATTAGACTGCTTCACTACTTTGTGTTTCCCACTTAGCCCTGAAGACATCTGAGCCTGACACCCCGACTTAGATCTGTGGTTAAAAAGCATTTCTGAATTTCATGATTTGATAATATTGTAAGTACTATTAAATCATTTTAGCATATGCATTTTAGATTGTTTCTTATGAATGTAAATTTTAAGGTGGTGCTTTCTTTTATAAAGATTATTGAATTATTGACTCTGTAACTGAAATTTTAAAAATCATTTCTAAATATTTTTTACTTCACAATAAAAGTCTTAAAAATTAATTACTTGTTATGTTCAAGAGGTATTATTCTAAATGCAGAAAGCCCATGTCACATTTGATTAATATAGCCAAATTTGAACTAAGCAACAAGTGTATGTTCCTTCTTAGTAATATTATGACGCAAACAACGTAAAGCAAATATAAGCAAAGGAGTCTCTAGCAAAACAGTATTCAGTATCTACAACAAGAGCCAAATTTCCCCCCAAAATATGTGTGATGTCAGGGAAACCAGCATTCTGACGGACCAATCTAAATGTTGTGTAACTCACTATTAGATATTATTACATTTACACTAGTAAATGTACTGCAAACAATTAAAATCTAGAGATAAGAACTATAGGACTGGGAATGGGGGTCCTGAGCAGAGGCTGCTGTAGAAACTCGGTTTGGAAATAAAAGAAAGATTATGGCAGATTAGACAAAGGGAAAAGAGGTACATTTTGACCATTTTGCAGGAGCAGAGTAACCTAATTCTAGGAATACTGTTATAGGCAGAATCCTAAGAAACCAATGACTGTGTGAAGGACTCTGAAAACAGTTTTAACTAGAAAATGTTGGACCAAAAACCCAAGGATTTTCCTCAGGACTGAAAGAGCTAATAGGCAGATTCACCAGATTGTGTTAATTAAGAAAAACTGTATAAACAACTGTAAAAAGTTTAATCTGTGTATAAGCTAGCTGGGATAAAAGTTTTCCTATATACAGTACCTGGATAAAGTACCTACCTAAAGTGCGTACCACTTTACTGCTCTAAGTGTGGTCAGTAGATTTGCAACATCCTCTGGGAGCTTGTCAGAAACTCAGAATCTCAGGTGCCATCCCAAACTTCCTGAGTCAGAATCTTCATTTGAATAAGATCTCCAGATGGTTCAAATACACATTATGTTTTGAAAAACACCCTTCTAAGTTCAGTGGTTCTCAAATTTTAGCCTGCATAGGAATCACCTAGAGACTTGTTAAAAAGATTTCTGGGCTCCAGTGCCCAGAGTTTCTGATTCAGTGAGTCTGGGGCAGGGCTGGGGAATTTGTATTTCTAACAAGTTTCCTAGGACACTGATGCTGTTATCCAAGGGGTTACACTTGAAGAACCTAAGAGCCATGGCTGTAATTGGATCTCAGGCTGCACATTAGAATCACCTGGTGGGGAGTTCCCTGGCAGTCCAGTGGGTAAGACTCTGAGCTCCCAATACAGAGGGCCTGGGTTGGATCCCTGGTCAGGGAACTAGATCCCACATGCATGCCACAACTAAGTCCGCATGCTGCAACTAAAAACATGCCGCAAACGAAGATACCACATGCTGCGACTAAGACCCGGCACAGCCAAAATAATAAATAAAAATAAATCACGCGGGGGAGTTTTAAAAACATAGGTAAGAATGCTCAGACCTCACCCCAAAGATTCAGATTTAGTTCCCTTGAGGTACCCAAGCTCCCCGGGCAATTCTAATGTGCAGCCAGGTTTAAGAACCATGTGCTTCAGCAAAGGAAAACATAAACAAGATGAAAACCCTCAGAATGGGAGAAAATATTTGCAAACGAAGCAACTGACAAAGGATTAATCTTCAAAATATACAAGCAGTTCATGCAGCTCAATATCAAAAAAACAAACAACCCAGGCTTCCCTGGTGGTGCAGTGGTTGAAGAGTCCACCTGCCCATGCAGGGGACACGGGTTCGTGCCCCGGTCTAGGAAGATCCCACATGCCACGGAGCGGCTAGGCCCGTGAGCCATGGCCGCTGAGCCTGCGCATCTGGAGCCTGTTGCTCCACAACGGGAGAGGCCACAACAGTGAGAGGTCTGTGTACCACAAAAAAAAAAAAAAAGGATGTCCAAAAATGGGCAGAAGACCTAAATAGACATTTCTCCAAAGAAGATATACAGATTGCCAACAAACACATGAAAGGATGCTCAACATCACTAATCATTAGAGAAATGCAAATAAAAACTACAATTATATTTCACCTCACACCAGTCAGAATGGCCATCATCAAAAAATCTACAAACAATAAATGCTGGAGAGGGTGTGGAGAAAAGGGAACCTTCTTGCACTGTTAAAATTGATATAGCCACTACGGAGAACAGTAGGGAGGTTCCTTAAAAAACTACAAATAGAACTACCATACGACCCAGCAATCCCACTACTGGGCATATACCCTGAGAAAACCATAATTGAAAAAGAGTCATGTACCACAATGTTCATTGCAGCACTATTTACAATAGCCAGGACATGGAAGCAACCTAAGTGTCCATCATTGGATGAATGGTTAAAGAAGATGTGGCACACATATACAATGGAATATTACTCAGCCATAAAAAGAAATGAAATTGAGTTATTTGTAGTGAGGTGGATGGACGTAGAGTCTGTCATACAGAGTGAAGAAGTCAGAAAGAGAAAAACAAATACCGTATGCTAACACATATATATGGAATCTTAAAAAAAAAAAAACCAGGTTCTGAAGAACCTAGCGGCAGGACAGGAATAAAGATGCAGATGTAGAGAATGGACTTGAGGACACGGGGAGGGGGAAGGGTAAGGTGGGACGAAGTGAGAGAGTGGCATGGACATATATACACTACCAAATGTAAAATCGATCGCTAGTGGGAAGCAGCTGCATAGCACAGGGAGATCAGCTCAGTGCTTTGTGACCACCTAGAGGGGTGGGATAGGGAGGGTGGGAGGGAGATGCAAGAGGGAGGAGATATGGGGATATATGTTTATGTATGGCTGATTCACTTTGTTATAAAGCAGAAACTAACACACCATTGTAAAGCAATTATACTCCAATAAAGATGTTAAAAAAGAACCATGTACTTTAAAGGACCCAAGGGAAGAGGAATAGCTGCTGAAGGAAAGGATATAAAGTCATTAAATCAACATAGATTTTGGAAAAGAATTCCTGATTTCTGGGTGTTATCAGCACCCAAGAGATATTAAAGTAGCCAAGAGGGCCTGTGTCCCTTTTGCTTCTATATTGTTAAGGGTAGATGTGTATTAGAACAGAATGAGCTGAGGGTGCATTTATGCACTTACATGCAGCAAAGCGTCTATAAACCTTAAACATAAAACAGAGACAAGTATGAGCAAGGAAGAAATGCTACCCCTTTTGCTTTATTTTCTTCAACCATAAAGATTACACCTTCCCTTCGTTTTTAAAAAAAAATTATTATTTATTTATTTAATTTATTTTTGGCTGCGTCAGGTCTTCGCGTTGCAGCACGCAGACTCTCTAGTTGAGGCGCGTGGGCTTAGCTGCCCTGAAGCATGTGGAATCCTAGTTCCCTGACCAGGGATCAAACCCACATCCCCTGTATTGGAAGGCAGATTCTTTAGCACTGGATCACCAGGGAAGTTCCACATCTTCCCTTCTTAACCACATGAAATTGCTTTTAAAAATGCAGATATGAGCTTCCCTGGTGGTGCAGTGGTTGGGAGTCCGCCTGCCGATGCAGGGGGCGCGGGTTGGTGGGCCGTGGCTGCTGGGCCTGCGCGTCCGGAGCCTGTGCTCTGTGGCGGGAGAGGCCACGGCGGTGCGAGGCCCACGTACCACCAAAAAAAAAAAAAAAAAAAGCAGATATATTGGCTCTTTGAAAAGTTAAAGCATTTCTTTAGAAAATTTTGCTTTCACTTCTAGAGCAGTTACTCCTCACGATTTTTCCATCCATATCAGTCACCAAAATAGATGCCTTTGCTATTGTATGTTTTAGAGACACTTGTCACCAACTCATAGACCTTTGATCCACTTCCCTTGCCCTGTAGATAACAACTGACTTTAAGTCCTTACACTCAGGCAAAAGGCGATCACTGATCCTGGTCTGCGTTTTTACTCAAGCTCAACTGTAATCCTATACCAACAGCGTCACCTGCTAAGCATTCAGTCCTGAACTAATTCCCCAACCTGCAACTCCTCTACAAAACACCAATTGGCTAGTTGATACACAACGATAACATGGGATGTGAATATATTTTCTACTTGGAAATATAAATATGTTTGTACATTTATTATTTCATAGTCTTCCTTTTAGATGTCATTTTATATGTCTTAGGCTGTAAAGTGGGAGAAAATAAATTGGTAATTTGAGAGATGCATTGGGAAGACCTTTTGAGTAATAAAATCTACTTGAGAGGAGGTAGGTTTGCTGTCACTTGCAGAACTGTACCGACAGGACTATCTGGGGTTTGCTCTTATTTCTACTTTAGGGTCATGTCTTTAATTCACTCTTTGGTATCTCCAAAATGGATGAAGATTCTAAGCAGCTGGTCTGGTAATTTGCTCTGTGTCCTGATACCTGCCAGGTCTTCAGGGTTTTTTTGTATCAGAAAGTAATCATGACACTTCTGGGAACAAATTCCTCCAGAGAATAGAGCTAAGCCTCTTGCAGCAGTTAGCCAACTTGTGAATTCAAAGGAAAAGTTCTTGAAAGAAACTAAAAGTGCAACTCCAGTGAACACACAAGTGATAAGAAATTGAAACAGTCTTATTGCTGATATGGAGAAAGTCTTGGTGGTCTGGATAGAAGACCAAACCAACTACAATATTCCCTTAAGCCAAAGCCTAATTCAGAGCAAGCCCCTGACTCTTCAATTCTGTGAGACTGAGAGAGGTGAGGAAGCTGCAAAAGAAAAGGTTGAAACTAGCAGAAATTGGTTCATGAGATTTAAGGAAAGAAGCTATCTTCAAAACATAAAAGTGCAAGGGGAAGCAGTGAGTGCTCATGCAGAAACTGCAGCAATTTATCTAGATGACCTAGCTAAGATAATTAATGCAGGTGGCTTCATTAAACAGCAGATTTTCAATGTAAATGAAACATTCTTCCATTAGAATAAGATGCCATCTAGGACTTTTATAGCTAGAGAGAGTAAGTCAATGCCTGGCTGCAAAGCTTCAAAGGACAGGCTGGCTCTCTTGTTAGGGGCTAATGCAGCTGGTGACTTTAAGTTGAAGCCAATGCTCATTTACTATTCCAAAAAGTCCTAGGGCCCTTAAGAATAATGCTAAATCTACTCTGCCTGTGTGTTATACATGGAAAAACAAAGCCTGGGTGACAGCACATCTCTTTATAACATGGCTTACTGAATATTTTAAACCCACTGTTGAGACCTACTGCTCAGAAAAAAAGATTCTCTTCAAAAGTATTATTCTCACCGACAATGCACCTGGTCACCCAAGAGATCTGATGAGGATGTACAATGAGATTGTTGTTTTCATGCCTGCTAATACAACATCCATTCTGCAGTCCAAGAATCAAGGAGTCATTTCAACTTTCAGTCTTATTATTTAAGAAATAGCTTTTGTAAGTCTATAGCTGCCATAGATAGTGATTTATCTGATGGATCTAGGCAAAGTTAATTGAAAACCTTCTGGAAAGGATTCGCCATTCTAGATGCCATTAAGATAATTTGTGATTGATGGGAAGAGGTCAAAATATCAACATTAACAGGAATTTGGAAGAAGTTGATTCCAACCCTCATGGATGTCTTTGAAGTGTTCAAGACTTCAGTGGAGGAAGGAACTGCAGATATGGTAGAATAGCAAGAGAACTGGAATTAGAAGTGGAGCCTGAAGATGTGACTGAATTGCTTCAATCTCATGATAAAACCTGAATGGATGAGGAGTTTTTTTTTTTTTTTTTTCCGGCCACATCATGAGGCATGCGGGGATCTTCACTGACCTGGGATTGAACCCGTGCCCCTGCATTGGGAGCGCAGAGTCATAACCACTGGACCACCAGGGAAGTCCAGGAATTGCTTTTTATGGATAAGCAAAGAAAGTGGTTTCATGAGATGGAATCTACTCCTGGTGAAGACGCCATGTAGATTGTTGAAGTAACAATAAAGGATTTAGAATATTACACAAACTTAGTTGGTAAAGCAGCGGTAGGGTTTAATAAGAGGATTGATTCCAATTTTGAAAGATGTTCTACTGGGGTAAAATGCTATCAAACAGCATTGCATGCTACAGAGAAATTGTTTGTGAAAGGAAGCAGTCAGTTAATGCGGCAACTTCATGGTTGTCTTATTTTAAGAAATGGCCACGCCCACCCCAGCCTTTAGCATCCACCACCCTGGTCAGTCAACAACCATCAATATTAAGGCAAGACCTCCAACAGCAGAAAGATTACGACTCACTGAAGGCTCAGATGATGGTTAGCATTTTTTAGCAATAAAATATTTTTTACTTTATGTACTCTTTTAAATGACATAATGCGGGCTTCCCTGGTGGCGCAGTGGTTGGGAGTCCGCCTGCCGATGCAGGGGACACGGGTTCGTGCCCCGGTCCTGGAAGATCCCACATGCCGCGGAGCTGCTGGGCCCGTGAGTCATGGCCGCTGAGCCTGCGCGTCCGGAGCCTGTGCTCCGCAACGGGAGAGGTCACAACAGTGAGAGGCCCACGTATCGCAAAAAAAAAAAGTACATGAAAAGATCAGTAGGGAAATGCAAATCAAAACTACAGTGAGATTCTACTTTACAGCCCTTAGTATGGCTATTAATCAAAAATGGAAAGTAACAACTGTTGGCAAGGACATTGAGAAATTGAAACATTGATGGTATAAATGTAAAATGGTGCAGCCACTGTGAAAAGCAGTATGGTAGTTCCTCAAAAAGTAAACATAGAATTACCATACAATCTGGCCATTCTGAGACAGGAAGCGGGCAGGGCACAACCTTTAAAAGAATGACATAGCCTAAGGATACGACATAAACTGATTAGAACCAACTAGGTCCAAGATGGAGGATGAGTCGACTTCCACTAGACCTTGAGCCTCAGTATACACTCTCTGTAACACATCAGCAAGATAAATGACACAACCACAGGTGCCATGACAGTTCCAAGGCCGACCATAAAGGTCAAAAGTGGGTGGTGGCCCAGTTCCTGGAAATCCCCACCCCTTCCCCAAAATAGCCAGAATATTCCTCCCACTCATTAGCCTATGAAATTACCCACTCCTTTAAAAACTGACAACCTCATACACTGGTGCCTCTCTCACCTTCTGAGATGGCCCACACTGTGTCAATGGAGTGTGTTTCTCCCTGAATAAGCCTTCTTTCCCTTTACTATGGCTTGCTCTTGAATTCTTTCTAGTGGGAAGCCAAGAACCCACACTCAGAGGCTGTCCCAGGGATGTGACTTGGGACGTGACCATCTTCTCGTGCCCCCCTCTTTTCTG
>NW_006770589.1:3655098-3724415 GCF_000442215.2 Lipotes vexillifer
TTTTAAATATCTACTCAAAATAATTGAAAGCAGGAACTCAAACTGATACTTATACATCAATGTTCATAGCAGCATTATTCACGAAAGGTAAAAGATGGAAACAACCCAAATGTGCATCGACAGATGGATAAACAAAATGTTGTATTTTTCAGCCCTAAAAAGGAATGAAATGTTGACATATGCTACAACACGGATGCACCTTGGAAAAAATTAAGCTAAGTGAAATAAGCCAGACACAAAAGGACAAATAATGTATTATTCCATTTACATGAGCTACCTAGAGCAGTCAGATTCAGAGACAGAAAGTAGAATGTTGGTTACCAGGGGCTGGGAGGAGGGGGGGATGGGATACTATTGATTGATGAGTATAGAATTTCAGTTTGAGAAGATTAAAAATTTCTAGAAATGGATGGTGATGATGGTGGCACATTGTGAATATACTAATGCCACTAAACAATACATTTAAAAATAGTTAAATGGTAATTTCCCTGGTGGTCCAGAGGTAAGGACTTTGTGCTTTCACTGCTGAGGGTGCCGCACAGCGAGGCCAAAAAATATATAAATAAAAATAGTTAAAATGGTAAATTTCATCACAATTTTTAAAACAAGAGTGAATGGGGGAAGGGAGGGAGATGCAAGAGGGAAGAGATATATGTATATGTATAACTGATTCACTTTGTTATAAAGCAGAAACTAACACACCATTGTAAAGCAATTATACTCCAATAAAGATGTTAAAAAAAAAAAAAAAGAGTGAATGGGGGAGGGGCTAGGATGTGAGGATAGCAACTATAAGCTTCTCTTTGGAAAGGTATGCTAGAAAGACCAGCAGTGACTGGAGGGGGAAATGGTTTCAAATTAGATTTTGTTTGATAGTGAACACTCAAGTTTGTCTATATGTTGATGAAAATGATCCAGGAGAGAAGAGACTGTTGTTGATTCAAGAAAGGGGTAGTGAGCAAACCAATTCCTTGAATAAGAAAGAATTTCAAATCATATTTAAAACCAAAAGTTTCCATAATTGACTGTCTTTAATTTGTCTGATTGATAACTGCATGTTGTTCGAACACTATTAAACAAGAAAACAGGAATATTTTGATTATTTTGTTGTTGAATTATCCATCTTGGAATTATATTTTTAAAATTAGGCATTAAATGTTCTAGGCAGTTTATCTTCTTAAGACATAGATGTCAACATAACACATAGTCTTCTATGAAGTACATATTTTTCCAAGTGTCCAGTTATAGTACAGTAATGTCATATGTTATAGTAAATCCTTATACTGTCACCCAGGTTTTAAAATTAACTTGGACAAAGTTCTCAAATTAACTACATTATCTAATCATATATGCTTAAAGAGATACTCTAAAATATAGTGAGTACGATTTCACTTCCTATTTATTTCTCAAAATGACTAAGGACTTTTATCTGATCTTCCCATATTTCTTATTTAGATTTAACTGACAAACAGTTGAAATCTTAAAACTTTATATCTAAATTGTTTGAAACAAAAGGAAATTTTTAAAAATGAGTTTTCACACTATTATTCAACAAAAATAGCTAAGAAAAATTTCCCTCAAGATTTCCTAAGATTTTTGAGAAAAGACTGAACCTGAAAATTTCAAGTGAGGAGGTAGAGATTATATCAGTAAGTAAATAACCAAGAAACAGGAGATAATGGAAAATGTCTGGAGACCTATATATTTACTCCTATGAATATCATTCATTCTCATTAAACTCCAGATGCTACAAGGCAAATAATAGATTGATGTTAATTACAATATAAAAACAATTTTGTAATGGTTTTGTAAGTCACCAAAAGAAGTATTTTTATTTACTATTTTTAAATGGACAAAATTTTTACGATTTTGATTGACTTATGAACAGTACCTATTTGTCAATTTCTTTTTTTTTGGTTTTTTGGGTTTTCTTTTAGTAGTTCATTCCTTTTTATTGCTAAATAATATTACATTGTACAGATATACCATAGTTTGTTTATCCATTTACCTATTGATGAACATTTGGATTGTTTCCAGTTTTTGACTATTACTAATAAAGCTGTTGTGAACATTTGTATACAAGTCTTTGCATAGACACAAGTTTTCATTTCTTTTGAGTAAACACCTAGGTATAGAATGGCTGGGTCATATGGGAAGTGCTTGTTAAGAAACTGCCAAACTGCTTTACAAAGAGGCTGCACCATTTTACCTTCCCACCATTTGCCTTACATTCTGACGATACTTGGTTTGGTCTTTTTGATTTTAGCCAGTTTAGTGGGTGTGGCTTTAATTTGCATTTCCCTGATGAGTAATGATGTTGAGCATCTTTTCATGTGCTTATTGATCATTTGCATATCTTCTTTGGAGAAATAGCTTATCAAATCTTTAGCCCTTTTTTTTTTCACACACACACTGTATTTTATTTTTACAAGAGATAAATAAACTGACACCAAGCATTGTAAATGGATAACATTTGTCAATTTCTAAATGATCCAACTGCTACAGAAGAACCATAGCATGGGGACTTCCCTGGTGGTCCAGTGGGTAAGACTCCACGATCCCAATGTAGGGGGCTCAGGTTTGATCCCTGGTCAGGGAACTAGATCCCGCATGCATGCCACAACTAAGAAGTCCGCGTGCTGCAACGAAGATACTGAGTGCTGCAACTAAGACCAGGTGCAGCCAAAAAAAGAAAAAAAAGGAACCATAGCATGATCTACATACTCCCTTGATCACAGATGTTATATTAGGTCAACAATAATTAAGTTGAGCAATGGCACTAATAGAACAAATTATTCTTACTGGGAATGTGTTTTGGTACTTCCATCTGGATACATATGAATTCACCTCACAAAAAATGAGGGAGGAACTCAGATTCAAAACCACTTAGTAGGGTCTAGAAATCTTTAGTTTTTTATTAGTAGTTTTATCTTTACACTGATATGTAAAGATATTCAAGAGTTATTGAAATAATATACAGTATGCAAAGAAAAAGGATATATAAACATGCATAGAAAAAATTGGAAGGATATAATATACAAGGAACTATGACTATATATGGGGAGTGAAGAGAAGGGAAAACTTAACCTTTTCAATTAATGACGTTGTTTAAAAATTCTACCATTGCATGTATGATTTCAAACATAAAAAACAAACACAGTCATTTTTAAAATTTTCTTTGAGATTAATGGCTTATGATAAATTTCTAGCAGTGGAATAATTAGGCTGAAATACCTAAGAATTTCTATGGTGCAAATCTTTTCCAAATTGGAAAAGATGCTTCAAATGTTGCAGATACAGCACATCTTAAAGTGTTTATTATTTCAGCACACAGTCTGGAATTCTGATAAACATTCTTCCTATAAAAAAGTGGCAGGGGCTTCCCTGGTGGCGCAGTGGTTGAGAGTCCGCCTGCCGATGCAGGGGATACGGGTTCGTGTCCCGGTCTGGGAAGATCCCACATGCCGTGGAGCGGCTGGGCCCGTGAGCCATGGCCGCTGAGCCTGCTCGTCCGGAGCCTGTGCTCCACAATGGGAGAGGCCACAACAGTGAGAGGCCCACATACCGCAAAAAAAAAAAAAAAAAAAAGTGGCAGAGCCCTTTTTCACAATATAGCTGATCTGCCCTGTTTTCAGCCACCTACCTTCTTATAGCAGGTGAAACTCAGATGTATTAGAAATGCATTAAATAGAGAAATAAACTGATGTACCCATTTTAAAAAGCTTCCTTAAAGCCATCACAAACCAATCTATAAAGATTAAAAAAAATGTTGCAGATATGGTTTTATAGTATTATATAATATTAAGAAAAACCTTAGAAAAGAATATATATTTACAAAGCAGAATGTTATGATGCTGAGAATGTTCTTTATACCCTCAAGGAATTGAAAGAATTTTGAGAGTGGTAAAG
This sequence comes from Lipotes vexillifer, assembly GCF_000442215.2. NCBI lineage: Eukaryota > Metazoa > Chordata > Mammalia > Artiodactyla > Lipotidae > Lipotes > Lipotes vexillifer. Next base: position 3,659,008 of record NW_006770589.1, read on the forward strand.
GAGTGTGATAATAGAACAATCCTGAACTACATAAGGGGACAGCTCATTAGTTAAAGAATAAATACTAATCATCTGTAAATAAATTACTTATAGAAATAAACAACAGAAAACAAAACTAAGGATAGGTACAGTCATACAGGTCAAATGTAGATTAAGAATCATATTTTCTTGATAATATTTTTAGTGCAAATTAACCAAGGAAATATCAGATTATACAGAAATAACTAATCACTCTAAAGTCAAACACAGCTAAAGTAAAAAAAGTTTATGAATGTATCAAAATTTCTTGACAAAATTTAGAACTGCAAATTTGACCTAGGAAACTCAGTCAAAACAAAGGTCTCCAGGGAGTTCCCTGGCGGCCTAGTGGTTAGGATTTCAGGCTTTCACTGGCATGGCCTGGGTTCAATCCCTGGTCGGGAAACTGAAATCCCGCAAGCACTTGGCATAGACAGAAAGAAAAAGAAAGAGAAAGAAAAGGGAAAAAAAAGTCTTCAAGGAACATTCACAATATAAAATTAAGAGGGACAAGAATTGGCCTCACATTATTTTAGTTAAAAATTAGCATAGGGCTTCCCTGGTGGTGCAGTGTTTGGGAGTCCGCCCGCCGATGCGGCGGACACGGGTTTGTGTGCCGGTCGGGGAGGATCCCACATGCCGCGGAGTGGCTGGGCCCATGAGCCATGGCCACTGAGCCTGCGCGTCCGCAGCCTGTGCTCCGCAGGGCGAGAGGCCACAGCGGTGAGAGGCCTGCGTACCGAAGAAGAAAATTTATAATAATAAAGTTTTCCTTTAAAAAAAAAATTAGCATAAAAATGAAACTAGCTTAACTGCTCTATAGAAAAATTGATCAAAGAGTCAATTTTGTTTAGTGGAATTTGCTCCTGAAAATATTTTATAAGTGTTATGACTAGGGCATGCATTGTCCTGAAGGTTAGGTTAAGGATTTTGGTATTTATGCAAAACTACAGGAAGGCATTAAGGGTTTTTTTCAGGTGGCGCAGGTGGGGATGGTGTGGGGAGATGTGGAGTTGTGGGAGATTGAATATGATTTAATGCATTTTAAACAGCTCATTCACTCTGGCTGCAGTGAAAAGAACTAGCTGTAGGGGGCCAGCAGTCCATGCAAAGAGATCAACTGGCAGGCTATCAGAGTGGTCCAGGTGAGGGATGATGATAGCTAAAATTATGACGGCAGTGGATACAGAGAGAGTTGGATGGATTCCAGAGATGGATTTCAGGTGATCGATTGGTGATGAGTTGGAATAGAGGATAAGCAAGTGGTGCCATTTCAAAGAAATAGAGAACCCTGGAAGAAGACCAGTGTGAGGGAATGGATCTACAGTCTAGTCTGGCATGTACAGATTTTTGATGTCTAAAAAGAGACAGTAGCATATATGAATCTGAGGCTCAGAGAAGAGGTTTGGGTAAAAGAAAAAAAACTTGCAATCACTGGTGTTTATAGGGTAACTGATATTATAGGTACGGTGAAGATTTTGAGGAGCCTAGGGAAGAAAGAAAACAACGGTTCTCAAACTTTTTGGCCTCAGGAATCATTTATACTCTTAAAACTTGAAGACCCTAAGGAGCTTTTGTTTATGTAGATTACATTTATCAGTATTACTACATTACTAATTAAAACTAAGAAATATGGGCTTCCCTGGTGGTGCAGTGGTTGAGAGTCCGCCTGCCGATGCAGGGGACAGGGGTTTGTACCCCAGTCCGGGAAGATCCCACATGCCGCAGAGCGGCTGGGCCCGTGAGCCATGGCCTCTGAGCCTGCGCGTCCAGAGCCTGTGCTCCGCAACGGGAGAGGCCACAACAGTGAGAGGCCCGCATACCGCAAAAAAAAACCAAAAAACTAAGAAATATACATATATTATAAATTTATTTTTTATTTATATTATTTTATTTTTGGCTGCGTTGGGTCTTTGTTTCTGTGCTCGGGCTTTTCTTTAGTTGCGGTGAGTGGGGGCTACTCTTCATTGTGGCGTGCGGGCTTCTCATTGCAGTGGCTTCTCTTGTTGTGGAGCACGGGCTCTAGGTGCGTGAGCTTCAGTAGTTGTGGCTCGTGGGCTCTAGAGTGCAGGCTCAGTAGTTGTGGCGCACGGGCTTAGTTGCTCCATGGCATGTGGGATCATCCTGGATCAGGGCTCAAACCTGTGTCCCCTACATTGGCAGGCGGATTCTTAACCACTACGCCACCAGGGAAGACCAAGAAATCTTTTTAAATATTGATTAATTTTAAAATAACAATAATAAACTCATTACATGTTGTATTAGATTTCTAGGGTTGATGTGAAAAAGTAACACAGACTGAGTGGCCTTAAACAACAGAAATTCTCTTGCAGTTCTGGAGGTTAGAAGGCCAAAATCAAGGTGTCCACAGGACCATGCTCCTTCTGAAGGTGTTCCAGTGAAAGATGTGTTCCATGCCCCTCTCCTAGCTCCTGGTGGTTGAAGGCAATCTTTGTCATGCTTTGGCTTATAGATGCATGATTCCAATCTCTGCCTCCTTCCTCACATGGCATTCTCATTCCTGTGATCAAATTACTCTCTTCTTATAAGGACACCAGTCACTGGATTAGGGCCCACTCTAATCCAGTATGGCCTAATTTTAACTTGATTACATCTGCAAAGACCTATTTCCAAAGATCACATTCACTGGTACTGGTGGTTAAGTCTTGAATGTATCTTTTGTCAGACACAATTCAACCCACAAATGCTAACATTTATAACGTTTTTAATAAAGATAACTTTGTTTTCCAATACACTCCCCCCCAATTTTTTTAGTGAGTAGTGTAGCATTACTTTAGTTTTGTAAAACTTTTAAATATCTAACTTCATGGAAGACAGCTGGACTGCCATATCTGCTTCCCCGCATTTAATCTGTTCTGAAAGGCTAAAGTATATGAAGAAAATCTGGCTGGAAAGAGGAAAAGTGTTTTCCTTTTCAGATAATTGAGGATATTCTTCTTTGATACTACACCCAAATACTACAAGTGATAGTTTCTTAAACGTTGCAATGTGGTATCTCAAACCATATTAACTTTTCATTCTTTGACTCATTAAAAACCATTGTTCTGTATGCTGGAACAGAAAGAGGATGTTAGTAGAAAAAGTGGTGCAATCTGAACGAAGTCTGTAGTTTAGTTAATAGTGTTGCACCAATGTTAATTTCTTAGTTTTGACAAATTTACCACGGTTATGTAAGATTTTAGGCGTGGCTCAGTGAAGGTCATATGGGAAATCTTGCTACTGTCTTTGCAACTCTTCTATAAATTTCAGATTGTTTTGCATTAAAAAGTTTTTTTAATGGATGCTCATATTAACATGTTTATTAATGTTTTGCAATTAAAAAAATATTTTCACCTCTTATCTTGCTTTATCATAACAGATGGGTTGGCAGTAATGGTTGGAATTACTATGTTCATTTTATAAAAGAAAACACGGTGAAAGAAGTTCAGATACTTGATAAGATTCTCACTGTTGAATGGTAGAGCCAGAACTCTTCCCCTTCCCCTCCTTCTGTCTCAGTCTTCCAGAGAGATTCCCCTTAGCCTGGGCTAAGGACTCTAATCTTTTATTTCTGTAACTTTTATCGTAGCCCTTATCTCATTATATTTATTTACTTTTTATGTGGACCATTTTTTTAAGTCTTTATTTAATTTATTACAATATTGCTTCTGCTTTATGTGTTGGTTTGCTGGCCCCAAGGCATGTGGGATCTTAGCTCCCCGACCAGGTATTGGACCTGCACCCCCTGCATTGGAAGGTGAAGTCTTAATCACTGGACCACCAGGGAAGTCCCTCACTATATTTAAATAGTCAACTATCTGTGCCCCACCCTTTCCAAACTCGGTCTGTGAAAGAAGCAGGTCTGATTCACTTTTTATGCATGCATAGTTCAAGGACTACCAGATGGTCCATTAATGTTTGCAGAATGGTTCCAAGGGCAGTGGTCTTTCCACTATACCAGGTTATAGTTTTAAACTACAGTTGACCCTTGAAAATCAGGGGTTAGGTTAGGAACGCTGACCCTCTGTGCAGTAGAAAATCCTCCTGTAATTTATAGTCAGCCCGGAACTGCGTATTCTTGGTTCCTCCATATCGTCTGTTCTGCATCCCCATATTCAAACAACCCTGCTTGATCCTGTACTGCTGTAGTATTTATTATTTTTAAAAATCCGGGTGGGGCTTCCCTGGTGGCCCAGTGGTTCAGAATCTGCCTGCTAATGCAGGGGACGCGGGTTCAAGCCCTGGTCTGGGAAGGTCCCACATGCCGCGGAGCAACTAAGCCCGTGAGCCACAACTACTGAGCCTGCGCGTCTGGAGCCTGTGCTCCGCAACCAGAGAGGTCGCGATAGTGAGAGGCCCGCACACAGTGATGAAGAGTGGCCCCCACTTGCCGCAACTGGAGAAAGCCCTCACACAGAAACGAAGACACAACACAGCCAAAAATAAATTAATTAATTAATAAACTCCTACCCCCAACATCTTATTTAAAAACAAAAAATCTGGGTGTAGTTGGACTCAAGCAGTTCAAACCCCTGTTGTTCAAGGATGACTGTATATTATTTAGATTCAGCAGCTGAGGAAAGCAGGAGGCGGTCGCCTTGGTGGAAGATCCTGTTCTTTGGGGTAAACTGCAATCTGTTAGGGATACTTTTGCAGGTCCCAGTTAGAAGTGAGACGTCCAAGGATCACTCTAAAGATAAAGTAGTCACCAGGGAGTAAAGTGAGAAGCACCGTGACAGGGGTAAAATTCAGAATAGGCACCGCACTTCCAAGGATAGCAGCAGCGCTGGTCTTCGTGCAGCTCTACCGCCCACCTCGGCAGAAGCCCTGGCTCGGGCCCTCGGAAAGTTCCAGCACGTCAGGCACCTCCGGCTCCAGCAGCTCCTCTGCCAGTCAAGTCCTTCTCCACACAGATATGACAAGAGGCGGTGCTCCTCCTCCCAGTCAAACCACCCAAGAGAGATGGAAGAGGAAAGAAAGGGAGGAGACGTTCCCCCTGTCCCCACCCCAAAGGGCGCCAAGCATGGGAAAGCTCACCAAGACTGTGACCAAGGATCAGGGCATGGAGATATTCTCCACCTGTGGGAAAATTAAGACGATTGACACGCCTGTAGAAGGGAAGCACCCTGATCTGTTTGAAGGCCAAACATAGTAGAGTTTGAGGATCCATTTCAAGGCGAGAAGGCCCTGAAGCACATGGACAGAGGATACATTGATGACCAGGGGACCAACGCCACCAGTGTGCTGGCCCCCGGCCTAGGCAGCCCCCCAGGTGATCTAGCCCTCCCGGGAGAAAGCTGGTACTGGTTCCCCAGTGGTGCAGGTCATGCCCCCCTGGAGGCTCAGGTCTCTGTGTGCCAGTGACCCCCTTTGCCAGCCACGCCACAGACCCAATTCCTCTGGGTAAGCAGGGCCACTGAAGTTCATGTCCCCTGTAATCTATATCCCACGCAACTCGGTTTTGTCACTGTTCTACAATGGAAGATAGGAAAGAAATCGTCTCAGAGGCAGGCTTCTAAAGCAGCAACTGAGACTTTTCCTGTGAAGGCTGAGCTCTGGCTGCAGGAGTGCTGTTTATTTGGGATGGACCTCCAGTTTCCTGGCTAGAAAGCTCACACATTTCCAGCTCCTGTGACAGAGTTGGTTCAGTGGCAAAGCCAGCAGGGACAAACAAGGCTCCAGGTGGCAGTGTGGCCCCTGCTTGGGTGCACATTTTTCCTTTCCACAGATGACCTGGGGCCACACTGGTGGCCTGGTCATACTCTTGCTTGTTACCCTGAGAGATCCTTCAGGAAAAGGGAGGAAGCTTTGCTGCAGCTGCCTTTTCTGTCAGGCCTGGCCCCTTGCTCCCCTGCTTGAATCCTTTTCTGACCTCTAGGGTCAAAACATCCAGAGAAGAGCCTCTCTCTGTTATCCCATGTTAGTTGACATAAATGGTTGTTTTCACATGTACTCATGCACATATACGTACACCCTACATCTCCCTTTCTCTCTCTGAAATAGGTGAACAGGTCAAGAACAGCTCTGCAGAGTCATCACGGACCCCCCTGTGGCTGGTATACATGGTGGTCCTGCAGGTTACCTTGGCAGCATCTACATTGTTTTGGCTTTTATTGTATAGTCAGTATAATGGGGGAGAGGGGCTGGAGGTTGAATTAATCACCAATGGCCAATGATTTAATCAATCATGCTTAAGTGATGAAACTTCCAGAAAAATCCATAAGCAGTGGGATTCGGAGAGCTTCTGGGTTGGTGAACACATCAAGGTGCTGGGAAGGGGGGGTGACATGCTGGGAGAGAGCCTGGAAGCTCTGAGTTCCTCCTCCCCCTTACCTTGCCCTGTGCATCTCTTTCATCTGGCTGTTCCTGAGTTGTATCCTTTAAAACCAACTAGTAAATGTTAATAAAGTGTTTCCCTGAGTTCTATGAGCCATTTGTTCAAATTATCAAACCTAAAGAGAGGGTTGTGGGAACCTCTGATTTGTAATTGTCTGGGCAAAAGTGTGGATGGCCTGAGTACCATGTTTGTTGCCGCTGTCTAAAGTGAGGGCAGGGACTTCCCTGGTGGTCCAGTGGTTAAGAATCCACCTTCCACTGCACGGCACATGGGTTCGATCCCTGGTTAGGGAACTAGGATCCCACATGCCGCAGGGCAACTAAGTCCGTGCACCACAACTGGAGAAGCCTGCACGCCGCAACGAGGGACCAGCACAGCCACACCCCCTACCAAAAAAAAAAAAAAAATGAGGGCAGACTTGTGGGACTGGGTATTTTACCTCGTGAGGTAGTTAGTGTCAGAATTGAATTGAGGGACTTCCCTGGTGGTCCAGTGGTTAAGACTCGGCGCTCCCAAAGCAGGGGGCCTGGGTTCGATCCCTGGTCAGGGAACTAGATCCCACATGCCGTAACTAAGACCTCGCGCAGCCAAATAAGTAAATAAATACAGGTTAAAAAAAAAAACAAAGAAGAATTGAATTGAATTGTTGGACACCCAGGTGGTGTAGGAGAATCAGAAAACTGGAGAATTGGTGGCTGGTGTCAGAAAACACTCCAGATCTATCATCAAAATCTGTTCCAAATATTCACCTGTAAATGCTGATCTGTAATGAAATTTTACATATTTCAACTTCAAAAACGACTTTTCACGTAGATAGGTACTCCCAAATAACTAATATCAATTTAAAGCAAATGCTTTTAATTCAACATATTTATCATCCTTTGCAAGGCAGTTATAGCATTTTATTAGATTCTTCTCTCATTATCTATCTGGCTTTTATCTGTACAAAGTGATGACAACACCACACATGGTCTCTGTCACAGCTGCTCAACTCTGCCATTGTAGTGCGAAAACAGCCACAGAAAATACATAAATGAATGAGTATGCTGTGTTCCAATAAAATTTATTTATGGAACTGTAATTTAAATTTCATATAGTTTTCATGTATCACAAAATATTCTTTTTCCTTTTCCTTTTAACCATTAAAAGATGTAATAACCAAGTTAAGAGGAAAATTAACTAAGATTCAGGCCTTTGGGCTGGAAGATCTGGTTAGAAAAGATGTACAGGCCAGAGGGAATTGTACTTTTATTCTGAAAAGCTGCTCAATTATACAATTGGCTTTATGGTTTTGGTTTTCTTGGAGGGGAAACTTGAAAAGATGTCTAGGGTCCACCATTTTTAAAGCTTGTATCAAATATATTCTAGACTTCTAAAGTTTTGTGCAATATGCTATTATCAAGTTGATGGAGGTCAAATTTTAAGCTAATAGCTATTGACCTCAGCCATTATCATATTCATACTGCAACTAAAAACGATCCTGGTGCTTGAGAGTCCGCCTGCCGATGCAGGAGACGCGGGTTCGTGCCCCGTTTCGGGAGGATCCCACGTGCCGCGGAGCGGCTGGGCCCGTGAGCCGTGGCCGCTGGGCCTGCGCGTCCGGAGCCTGTGCTCCGCAAATGGGAGAGGCCGCAACAGTGAGAGGCCCGCATAACGCAAGGAAAAAAAAAAAAAAAAACGATCCTGCATGCCACAACTAAGACTCGATGCACCCAAATAAATAAATAAATATTAAAAAAAGAAAAAGTGAATGGAGAAAAGTGTTTTAAAAGTTAGGCTTGGGCCTTCCCTGGTGGCGCAGTGGTTGAAAGTCCGCCCGCCGATGCAAGGGACACGGGTTTGTGCCCCGGTCCGGAAAGATCACACATGCTGTGAGCGGCTGGGCCTGTGAGCCATGGCCGCTGAGCCTGCGCGTCCGGAGCCTGTGCTCCGCAACGGGAGAGGCCACAACAGTGAGAGGCCCGCGTACCACCAAAAAAAAAAAAAAAAGTTAGGCTTATAAGTCTAGGGATCTAATATACAGCATGATGACAATAGTTAATAACACTGTATCAAATACTGCAAATTCACTAAGAGGGTAGATTTCAGGTGCTGTCATCACAAAAAATATATGGTAACTATGTGAAGAAAAGATATGTTAATTAGCTTGACTACAGTGTCATTTTGCTATGTATATGTATAGCAAACTGTCATCTTGTACACCTTAAATATGTGAAATTTTTATGTTTATAAAAGACCCCAAAATAAACAACATAGCTAAAAAGTGTAAAAACCACTGAATATTCTGTAATAACCTATACGGGAAAAGAATCTGAAAAAGAATGGATATATATATATATATATATATATATGTATAAATATAACTGAATAGCTTTGGTGCTCACCTGGAACTAACATAACATTGTTAAACAACTACACTCCAATATAAAATAAAAATTAAATTAAATTTAAAAATGTAAAAAATATTCTTAGCTTGCACCTGTATAAAATACGTGGTGGACAGGATTTGACTGATGTGCTATAGTTTGCCAAGTCCTGATCCAGATAATCCATATAACCCTGAATCATTTTCTTTTGTTTAATGGAAGGTGGGGTCTCTTTTTAAAAAATATTTATTTATTTATTTTTGGCTGCGTCGGGTCTTAGTGGCACGTGGGATCTTTTGTTGCGGCACTGGGCTCCAGAGCGTGCAGGCTCTGTAGTTGCAGTTCGTGGGCTCTCTAGTTGTGCGTGGGCTGCAGAGTGTGTGGGTTCTGTAGCTGCAGCACTGGAGCTTAGCTGCCCCTCGGCATGTATGATATTAGCTCGCCAACTGGGGATCGAACCTGCGTCCCCTGCATTGCAGGGTGGACTCTTAACCACTGGACCACCAGGGAAGTCCCGATTTTCTAAGTAATATATTTTCACTAATGCTTACGATTGCCTTGGAAACAAGAAGTTTTGGAGTAATAAATATGTTGTTCTTATTTAAGGAACATGTAATAATAATAACAACATTTTAAGTTAGAAAAAGAAAGCCAATGGTCTTACGTTTTGTCTTACCAATGTATGATTTTGTAACATTTTGTCATTTGAAAAATATTGGGTCACTGAGTTATGCAGACCTTCCAAACGTTGACACACTTGATTACACAACATTTAAAAAATTACATTCATTAATGTGAATATGGTCTCTAGATTACACAACAGTATGGCATCAATGTCAATTTTCTGTCTTCTATAATTTTACTGTAGCTATGTGAAATGTTAACATTTGAGAAATCAGGGTGAAGAGGATACGAAAATTCGTTGTACTATTCTTGCAACATTTTGTAAGTCTGAAATTATTTCAAAATTAAGCATTAAAAAATAAAGAAAGTGTTTATAATGGCAAAAAAAATTACATTAAAATCACTACTGATCTCATCAGAAATAATCTTTAAGCATTCGGAAGCTATTGAACTCATGGTGGTAGTTACAAGTTTTTCAAACTTCTAATTTTCTCTTGATAGTCTGAATTTTATCACTGGCAACGAATATCGTCAGTTGTTTCCATTGACATGAAAGGCTCACTTGATTTTTGAGAAAATGTCTGCCAAATTACCTAAATATGAACAAACCTAGTTTGTTGTCAGGTGTTCTTTCCAGTACAAATGAATTCCATGAGAAATGTAGCTAGTCCACTTAAAACTCAAACAATCTCAGCACTTATCCTCAAGACAATCACCATACTTTGACATACAGCAGAAATGATTTTTATATACTTCGTATTTCATCACATGGAATATTAAAAACACATGCACGGTTAAGTTTTAATCAAATTAATAATTTTTACTGCTCCATCAAGGACATTCTAAGGGGAAGCTTACAATTAAAAAAAAAAAAAACTGTGAATGTGTGACAGTGAAGAATACAATGACTGCTAGTACAGTTTGGTGCCACTGCCTCGATTCATATGCTAAATAGGCATAGATTTATCTACCATTGCTTTTGTGCCATCAGTGCAAGTGTCAACACAGGGAAAAAGGCAAATAATGTCTTAATATTGTTATGAAAATAGTTTTGACCTCATAGACTCCCTGAAAGGGTGCCCAAGGCCTAGGGTTTTGGGGAGCACATTTTGAAGATCTGCTATCCTAGGACATAGCCTTGGACACCTATACCAACAATTAATGTTTAGGCAAAGAAAGATTAAAATGGTAGACTGAGAAGTAGCTAGAAAGGCAGAAGGAAAACAATGAGAACGTGGTATCGTGGAAGTAGGGAAAAGAGGAACAATCAGGAACTCATGGAAAAACAAAAACTGTACCAGAAAAATCAATAACCATATGTATATGACTTTAACTAAGATGTAGTAAAGGGCTTCCCTGGTGGTGCAGTGGTTAAGAATCCACCTGCCATTGCAGGGGAAATGGTTTTGAGCCCTGGTCTGGGAAGATCCCACATGCCGTGGAGCAACTAAGCCCATGTTCCACAACTACTGAGCCTGCATGCCTAGAGCCCGTGCTCCACGACAAGAGAAGCCACTGCAATGAGAAGCCCGCGCACCACAATGAAGAGCAGCCCTCACTCGCTGCAACTAGAGAAAGCCCACGCATAGCAACGAAGACCCAACGCAGCCAAATAAATAAATAAATTTATTTTTAAAAAATGAAATGTAGTAAAAATTTGTTGATTATCTTATACTGATGGAATATAAGATATGAATCCATTTGATCTTGTTTCTAGGGGATCCTGACATTGACACCACAGAGAAGGAAACGCAATCTTGACACACTACATTGTTCTTCAGTGAGGAATATCTACATACTCATAAGAAAATATAAATCTGTTTATGGATTCTTAAATTTTAGAACCAATCTATGAATAAAGCATAAAGAAGTGCATTATGGCTACACAATAGAATATAAACAATTAAGCTTGACAATGTAAATGAAAGGAAGAAATGTTGTCCAGGATGTGGCAAATTCTCAAACACTGCCAGTGGGAGTATAAATTGGTACCAGAGTATGGAAAATGGTTTGGCAATATCCACAACAGATGAGATATGCATACCCTATGACTCAGAAATTCTATTCTTAAAATTATACCCTAGAGAAATTGGCACATGCACACCAGAAAAGAAAAATTTTACCATAGCAACATTTATAATCATAGCCCCAAACTGAAAACAACCCAAATGTCCATGAATAATAGAATAAATAAAAAACTGTGGTATAGTCATACAATGGAATGTACAAACTATAACAAAATGAATGACTTACAGCTGCTTTAAACAACTTGTGTGACTCTTAAAAGCAATATTGAATGAAAGATGACACAGGGACTTCCCTGGTGGCACAGTGGTTAAGAATCCGCCTGCCAATGCAGGGAACACGGGTTCGATCCCTAGTCCAAGAAGATCCCACATGCTGCGGAGCAACTAAGCCCGGGCGCTACAACTACTGAGCTTGCGCTCTAGAGCCCACAAGCCACAACTATTGGGCCCACGTGCCGCAAATACTGAAGCCCGTGCGCCTAGAGTCCGTGCTCTGAAACAAAGAGAAGCCACCACAATGAGAAGCCCACGCACTGCAACAAAGAGTAGCCCCTGCTCGCCGCAACCAGAGAAAGCCCCACTCAGCAACAAAGACCCAATGCAGCCAAAAATAAATAAATTAATAAATTAATTAATTAATTTAAAAAAATAGGCAAACCTATGGGATACATACTTCAGTGATAGGCCATAAAGAAAAACAAGGAAATGATTACCTCTTAAGGGGGAGAAAGTGCTGTGAATGGGAAAGGACACACGCAGGTTCTAATTCTTGACCTGGTTAGCTGTTCACTTTATCCATTCATTTGTATATTTGTTGGTTTTGATTTTGGGGAGGCACTTTTCTGTGTATGCTATATTTCACAATAAAGAAGGTTAAAATGTTAAAAATAAAAACAAAAACTGAAAGATAGAACATGGGGTAGGGTGATATATTCTCATTTTACAGAGTGAGGATATGAGATTCTGTCTAAAATTGATGGAGGGAATTTCCTGGCAGCCCAGTGGTTAAGACTCCGTATTTTCACTGAGGAGGTCCCAGGTTCAATCCCTTGTCGGGGATCAAAGATCCCACGAGCCGTGCAGTACGGCCAAATAAATAAATAAAATTAAAAGTTAAAAAAAAATATTTTTTAAAGGGCTTCCCTGGTGGTGCAGTGGTTAAGAATCCACCTGCCAATTCAGGGGACACAAGTTCGAGCCCTGGCCCGGGAAGATCCCACATGCCGTGGAGCAACTAAGCCTGTGCGCCACAACTACTGAGCCTGCGCTCTAGAGCCCGTGAGCCACAACTACTGAAGGCCGCACGTCTACAGCCTGTGCTCTGCAACAAGAGAAGCCACTGCAATGAGAAGCCCGCACACTGCAACGAAGAGTAGCTCCCGCTTGCCGCAACTAGAGAGAAGCCGGCGTGCAGCAATGAAGACCCAACACAGCCAAAAATAAAATAAATTAAAAAATAATAATAAATTTATTTAAAAAATTAAATAAATAAAATTGATGGAGTAGCAAGTAAACATTCAAATATGTTCCTTAAAGTAAACAGATAAATGATAAACATCAAAAATAGGGAGGAAAGGGAGGATGGGCTAATGTAAGTGTGCTCAATCCTCATGTTTTATAGCGGCAAGTCAAAATTTGAAAGATGGTGACTTTGGGGACTAGGACTCAGTGAGGTAGAATATTTTTTCCCATTATAAACACTATAAACAATATTGTACCATTTGGTTTTACCATATGATAGAGTAATTGGATTTAAGAAACAAAATAAATCACTGCAAGCTATTTTTAAAAAATATTTCTGAACACGCTTAAGGAAAAAGAAAGTCAATATAGTGTAGTATATTGTTAAGCGTATGAATTATGGAGAAAATTGGGGCCAGATGGCTTGGGCTCAAATCTTTGCCTTGGCACTTTCTTAACTGTATGATCCTGGGCAAGCCATTTATCCACTTGGTTTCCTTGTCTGAAAATGGAGGCAATAATCATTTCTATTTTATATGGTTGTTTTGAGGATTAACACATGCAAAGCACTTAGAATAGTGTTAAGTATATGTGTGTTAATTATTAGCTATCATTGAGTATTTAACTCTAATAAATGAAAGATGAAGGCTGAAAATTAGTCAGTGGACTTATTAACATGTAGGTCATCGGTGATTTTAATGATATGATTGAGTGTGGAGTCAGAAACTGGACTGAAGATGAAGCAGAAAAGAAATAGAGATACATACTGAAGTGTCTATAGGCAAAACTGTCTCAGATTTATTTTAAAATACTGCAGGAGAAAACGACTCTGTGTGTGTTTGTGTGTGTGTGTGTGTGTGTGTGTGTGTGTGTGCGTGTGTGTAAGTTGTAGCAGGCAGAATAATGATCCTGTACAGATGTTCTAATCCTTGGAACCTGTGAACAGGTTACCTTATCTGGCAAAAGGGCTTTTGCAGATGTGATTACATTAAGGATCTTGAGATGGGGAGATTATCCTAGATTATAGAGATGGGCCCAATCTAATCTTTTTTTTTTTTAATAAAATTTATTTATTTATTTTTGGCTGCGTTGGGTCTTCGTTTGAGCGGGGGCTACTCTTCATTGTGTTGTGTGGGCTTCTCATTGCTGTGGCTTCTCTTGTTGCGGAGCATGGGGTCTAGGCATGTGGGCTCAGCAGTTGTGGCTCGTGGGTGCTAGATTGCAGGCTCAGTAGTTGTGGTGCACGGGCTTAGGTGCTCCGCAGCATGTGGGATCCTCCTGGACCAGGGCTCGAACCCGTGTCCCCTGCATTGGTAGGTGGATTCTGAACTACTGTGCCACTAGGGAAGCCCCCAATCTAATCTTATGAATCCTTAAAAGTAGAAGAGGGAGGCAGAACAGAGGCGCAAAGGGAGATTTGACTACATTACAAAGGAGGTTGGAGAGATGTGACGTGAGAAGGACTCAACCAATAACGGCTGGCTTTGAAGATGGAGAAAGGGACCCCTGAGCCAAGGAATGTGTAGGCAGCCTCTAGAAGCTAGAAAAAACTAGCATCTACATAAAGGAATGAAGCTCTGACAACACCTTGATTTTATCCTGGTGAGACCCCAGTTGGACTTCTAACCTATGAACCACAAGATAATAAATTTTTGTTGGTTAAAGCCACTAAATTTTTGGTAATTTGTTATGACAGCAATAGAAAACTAAAACAGGGGTATATATAAATGAAACAAAAGTGGCAAAATGTGGTTAGTTGTTAAAGTTGGATGATGGGTAGATGAGAGTTCCCTATATTATTCTTTCTATTTCTGTTTATATTTCAAAATGAAAAGAAATAATAAAAGAGATCTGCTTTGATGCACTTGGAGAAGTTGATGTATTAAATTCCAAATATAGGGACTTCCCTGGCGGTCCAGTGGCTAAGACACCATGCTTCCACTGCACGGGGCATGGGTTCCATCCTTGGTGGGGAACTAAGATCCCACATGCTGTGCCTCATGGCTAAAAAATAGAAAAAACAAAAAACAAATATAAGTTATTATTTTTCAATGAATAATGTTACTATTAAATTAATTAGACTCTGATCTTCACTGATCTACATATCCCTTTTCTAATAGGCAAATCTTGATGGGAAGCCAGGTTTGGCCATCACAGAACCAAGAGCACTGGGGAACAAGTAGAGTTAGTAGTTATCTTCATGCCTGTGCACTTTATGATGGACAGATATGTCCATCACTACTTTGAGATGTTCAAATTCAGAAGACAGGACACTCTCATTTCAAGAAAATACTAGCGGGAATTACCTGGCAGTCCAGAGGTTAGGATTCCTGCTTCCACTGCAGGGGACACAGGTTCGATCCCTAGTGGGGGAAGTAAGATCCTGCATGCCACACAGTGTGGCCAAAAAAAAATACTAGCAACATACTAATATATATCATATCCAATTATTTAATAAATTTCTTAAAGCACTCTTTTAAAATTAATTAATTAATTAATTTATTTTTGGCTGTGTTGGGTCTTTGTTGCTGTGTGTGGGCTTTCTCTAGTTGCGGCGAGCAACTAGCTCTTTTCTATTATCACATACCTGTGGTAACAACAATAGCTAACATTTTGATGGTTTTAAACATCATGGACTAGGCAATGTATCAAGCATCTTACATATTTTAACTCTACTAATTTTCACAAGAACTTTATAGGGTAGGTACCATTATTATCCCCATTTTATATATGAGAAAACTGAGTACATACAGAGAGCAATTATTCAAATACAAGCAAACAATTATGATCCTCTGAGCATTCACAGGCAATCACTTGAGTCATTTAACATGAATTATCGATCGTATTCCACAAAACTTTTTTTCTTAATTCCATCTTTCTTCCCAAGGGTAACCACTATCCTGACTTAAAAAAATATATTTATTTATTTATCTATTTATTTATTTTGCTGCGTTGGGTCTTTGTTGCTGCACAAGGGTTTTCTCTAGTTGCGGCGAACAAGGGCTACTCTTCTTTGCACTGCCCGGGCTTCTCATTGCGGTGGCTTCTCTTGCTGCGGAACACAGGCTCTAGGTGCGCGGGCTTCAGTAGTTGTGGCACGCAGGCTCAGTAGTTGTGGCTTGTGAGCT
The DNA here is from genome assembly GCF_000442215.2 of Lipotes vexillifer. Classification (NCBI taxonomy): domain Eukaryota; kingdom Metazoa; phylum Chordata; class Mammalia; order Artiodactyla; family Lipotidae; genus Lipotes; species Lipotes vexillifer. The sequence continues at coordinate 3,674,969 of NW_006770589.1, forward strand.
CTAGAGCGTAGGCTCAGTAGTTGTGGTGCATGGGCTTAGTTGCTCTGAGGCATGTGAGCACTTCCTGGACCATGGCTCGAAGCCGTGTCCCCTGCATTGGCAGGCAGATTCTTAATCACTGCACCACCAGGGAAATCCCTCCTGACTTTTAATAGATTGAATTTTGCTCTTTTTGAACTTTATATAAACTTAATTTTGTATAAATCACAGTGTATTGATTTGTGTTCTCCATCTTTTTTGTTTAACAGTTTAACATTATGTCTATGATAATCCCATTGCTTCTTATAGCTATAGTTTGTTCATTTTTCAAAGCTGTATGGTATTTCATTATATAACTATGCCACTAATAGATTCTACTGTTGATGAACAGTTAGGTTATTTCCAGTTAAGGGCTATTATAAAGAATGCTGCTATGAACATTTGGTTCATGTCATTTGGTGCACAAATTACTGTTGGGTAGGACTAAAATGCCTGGGTCAGAGATATGTTCCTGTTCAACTATAGTAAATACTGCCAAACAGACTTCCAAAATGGTTGTGCTAATTTATATTACGAATGTATAAGAGTTCTCATTTATCCCCATCCCCATCAACAATTTTGCTAGTGTCAGACCCTTTTTTTAGTCACTCTGGTGGGTTACAGTGTTTTCTCATTGTGGTTTTAATTTGCATTTCCCTGATTTCTAATAAGGTTGAACATGATTTTCATATGTTTATCCCCTACATTTTGATTCTCTCAGATGTTACACTCAGGGTGTACCACCTACAGTTAATTCTCAATAATTTCTCCTAATTACATGCTAAGAATACTAAGAAAATGAGGCAAAGTGCCTAATCCCACACTCCTACCTCAACCCCTATTTGTTACTCTAGGGAGAAATTTAGAACTTGATTTCCTTCTTTATCTTACTTCTCACAACTATTAGATCAGCAAGTCCTATTTCCAAAATGAATCTTAAGTCACTCTATTGCCATATGTGCTGCCACTACTTGAATCCAGACCATCAGCTCATTCCTGGACTACCACAACCACTTCTTTTTCACAGTTTGGATTTTGCCACTGCCCATCTCCCTTCATTTTCCATACTGCAGCAACAGGGGTGTTAATTAATTGCTAAAACTTTTTGGTGGCTTCCTATTGCTCTGAGAATAAAATTCAAACCCTGCCACATCTAGAAGCCCCTGCAGGTCTGCCTTAGGCTATCTCTCCAATCTCATCCCTACCCATGCTTTGTTTATTGTGTCCTAGCTACAGTCCTCTTACCAGGCCTTGGTAAATACACTCCCACTTCTTACACCAAGGAGCTTACACCAAGCTCCTTTCATTTTAACAGAATACTTGTCCCATAGCCTGTACCTTCTCATCCTTTAATCCTCAGTTTAAATTTTACCTCCTTGATTTGTTTTCTTCATAATACTTATCAACAATCTGTAATTGTTGAGTTTGGTTTTTGTCAGTTTCCTCTAATAATAGTAATAGTAGTAGTAATAATAATAATAATAATAATAATAATAATAATCGTAGTGGTAATGATGACAGAGTTTAGTTATTGACCCTTACTATCTGCCAGGTACCACTCTATGAGTTTTATTTTTAAAAAAATTTATTTATTTGGCTGTGCTGGGTCTTCGTTGTGGCATGCAGGATCTTTAGTTGCGGCATGAGGGATCTTTAGTTGCGGCATGCAAACTCTTAGTTGGGGCATGTGGGATCCAGTTGGGATCCAGTTCCCCGACCAGGGATAGAACCCAGGCCCCCTGCATTGGGAGCGCGAAGTCTTAGCCACTGGACCACCAGGGAAGTCCCCACCCTATGAGTTTTAAATAAACTTACCCTTTTAATCCTCACAGCAACCATACAACTAGGTACAATTATTCTTCACGCTTTACAGATAAGGAAACTAAATCACAGAGAGGTTAAATAATTTGCCCTCAATTTTACTGTTAGGAAGTGGCAGAGCTGACATTGGAACCCAGATAATCTAGTTTCAGTTTAATCACTGTTCCACTGTCATTTTTTTAAAAACTGTAGGTTACAAGCTGTATGTACCTATGTCAGGAAATTAATTTAGTGCTTTTTTAGAAAAGTAAAATGGAATAGATCACACGAGAATGTACTCATTTGTAAGGATATGTACTGGTTTGTGAAGCTTTTGGTTCAATTATATGTATCAAGTCATGAGGTGTGAAAGCTACCTGACCAGTTCACCAGTGTATCCCCAGGGTCTAGCTCAGTCATGGGACCACAGTAAGCACTCAGTGAATACTTATTAATTGATTAAAATTAGCTATAATAAGTTTTAAGAAGGTGACAAAAACTTTTCGCTAATTTCTCTGTCAGAGAAACTTTATTTTTTCTAATGTCAACCACTGAAATTCATTTGAACTTGAATTTAAAGATCTCATTTGTGTTGTGCCAGTATTCATAAAGCTATACTAATATTAAATATAACTGGATAGTGTGAAGAATTCAGAAAGGTATTAATCCTTTGTATACCCTATTGTTTGAAAATCCCTGTTCTTTGAAAACTGGAAGAGAATTCCTTGAGCTTATGCTTTTAGAGTTATTTTTTAAAAAGATTAACTATTACTTCATTATTTGTGCTATTTCAAGTTATTGTAGAAGAAAAAGACTAAATAGTGTGGCAGGAAAGGCAGACAGTGTTCAGTATCAATCCTAGCTATTACTGGCTGAGAGTTTTTAGGCAAGACCTAAACTTTTGAGAGAGTTCCTATTCTGTTGAACTGGTGTATTAAAACCTACCTAAAAGTAGAGAGATCTACTACTTAGGAATGGCAATCTGGTTGAAAGGTAGCCTAGATTTGTTTTGGAGCTATGTTTACATGACAAGCACAGTGTTTTTACCTATTTGTATGATACAGATAAGTAAAAAAAGAGCAAAATTTTCTAGAGGTGCTTTTATTCTCACTTTAAGATTGAATACATCAGTTGTATTAATCGAAGGGAAGGAGCAAAGCCTTTCAAACACACAGCACTGATCCTACCTTGAAGGTTAGAGATAATTGGAAGTATTTAGTACTTCTCTGAGAATTACCTCATAATTAAAGCAGTTATTATGACAAGCAGGGCCCAAGGCTCTGCAACTGGAGGAAATGATGTTTCAGTGTATCTAGTTTAAAAATCTAGTCTTTTTAAGAGTTATTTTAGGGCTTCCCAGGTGGCGCAGTGGTTGAGAATCTGCCTGTAGAGCCCGTGCTCCGCAACAAGAGAAGCCACCGCAATGAGAAGCCCATGCACCGCAATAAGAAGCCCACGCAAAGCAACGAAGAGTAGCCCCTGCTGGCCACAACTAGAGAAAGCCCGCGGGCAGCAACGAAGACCCAATGCAGCCAGAAAAATAAATAAATAAATTTATATTAAAATAAAAAGTTATTTTATAGGAAGTTAAAAAAAATCTCTGGGTTTAGTTTTATCTTCTCCTTGAACTGTAGGACTTTGAAATAGATTATATCTAATGCATTCTTTGAAACCTTTCTAGTATGCAGTACAGCTATCTGCACATTGGATTTTTACCAGCCTGAACCTCAATTGCACTGGTAATAAAAACAAAGATCTTGATGTTCTCTTGGGACTTCGATTTCCTGAGACACCAGGGGGAGAGGGAGGAGAAATGGGTTCAATCACCTGAAGACATATTAGCATACTCTAAACAGGAAAAACAAGATTCACCTTTTAGAGGCTCATTTGAACATGTGATCATCAAGTTTGTATAATTTCTTTAGGTGTTTCATAACTTCTGAGGCCTAGAGAACCATTTTCTCTTTTTTGAAAAGATAACCCTATATCTCTGTTCTAGATTCCAGTTTTTCATTAAAAAAAAAAAAGATCAGGCTTCTAACCTCAGTAATTCAGTAAAATTAAATCCACATATCCTGGTTAAGTCTATGGATTTAAAAGCAATAAAAATAGGCAGTATTATTGAGCTAAGGTCTTGGTAAGCATTTTACACATATTATCTCATGCAATCCTCACAATAATTGTATCAAATAGGTCTCAGTGGAGGCAGAGAGGCTGGCCAGTTAAGAGGTTATAACAGTATTACAGAAGCATAAAGGCAGTTTGGAGTAGGGTGGTGGCAGTGGAGAAAGCAGGACTTTGTGACAGACACTTAGGAGGTACAATCAGTCTTGGTGAGTGTCTAGAACACTGTTTGGCAGATGCTTGAGATATTTGTAAATGAATGGATTATGGAGGGTAAGGGTTATATGGACTCCTAGGTTATACGGTGGTCCACTCACTAGGATTGGGAAAAGGGAAGAAAACCTGGTTAAAGGGCACTTCCCTGGTGGTGCAGTGGTTAAGAATGCACCTGCCAATGCAGGGGACACAGGTTCAAGCCCTGGTCTGGGAAGATCCCACATGCTGCAGAGCAACTAAGCCTGTGAGCCATAACTATTGAGCCTGTGCTAGAGAGCCCAGTTAAGAGGTTATAACAGTATTACAGAAGCATAAAGGCAGTTTGGAGTAGGGTGGTGGCAGTGGAGAAAGCAGGACTTTGTGACAGACACTTAGGAGGTACAATCAGTCTTGGTGAGTGTCTAGAACACTGTTTGGCAGATGCTTGAGATATTTGTAAATGAATGGATTATGGAGGGTAAGGGTTATATGGACTCCTAGGTTATACGGTGGTCCACTCACTAGGATTGGGAAAAGGGAAGAAAACCTGGTTAAAGGGCACTTCCCTGGTGGTGCAGTGGTTAAGAATGCACCTGCCAATGCAGGGGACACAGGTTCAAGCCCTGGTCTGGGAAGATCCCACATGCTGCAGAGCAACTAAGCCTGTGAGCCATAACTATTGAGCCTGCGAGCCACAACTATTAAGCCCGCGTGCCACAACTACTGCAGCCTACGTGCCTAGAGCCTGTGCTCCACAACAAAGAGAAGCCACCGCAATGAGAAGCCCGCACACTGCAACAAAGAGTAGCCCCCATTTGCGCAACTAGAGAAAGCCCACGCACAGCAATGAAGACCCAACACAGACAAAAAATAAATTTATTAAAAAAAAAAAAACCTAGTTAAAGGATGTACCTCTCTCACATTCCTACTGATAACTGGCTTTCTCATCCCCATTGCCTTGATGGCAGTATTTTGAACCAATAACTTGTTTCTCCGGGCCAGATGGGGATCCTACCCAAGGGCAAATAATCCATAGGATGGATAATGATTTGTGTGATTGGGCTACAAAAAATAAAGTCTTTCTTCGATGATTTTGAACTAAGAAGCAAAGGAAGAATCTTGCAGAGTAGAAGCCAGATGACAAACTAATGGGGCTTCAGCAATGGCAAATTAGGTCAGTCAGGTTCCCGTCAGATACCAGATGGAAAGCTCAAACTGAATAATTTGAAGAGAATTATTAAATTATTTACAGAGGTGCAGGTAAGAGTCAGGGAAACCAACAAGGGATAATGCAGTACCCCAAGGACTAGCAGTTATTACACTTAGGCCTGAAGAGGCAAATGGAAGGATTAGAGATTAGCTGTACAGAGAAGGCTCTGCAGTCAACCCTTGGTGACCCATCCTGGGGAATAAGGACTATGACCCCACTATCTTCCGGCTTTGAATCTCCTGCCAATACTTCCCACTACCTGAATCCATTGAGATACCAAGCAGAACAAGGGATTATCGTAGGTGTAATCTGGGTGGGTCAGCCCTCCCTGACACAGAGCAGGGAAGGGGTGGAGAACAGACACGGAGGAGCAAACAGAAGATAGGTGAAGTTGTTTCCAAGAGGCAGTTACGTGGAAGCAGGAGTTAGTAATATGCGTTTTAAAAAGGGAGAACAAATAGCCAACTCCCTTCACTGACAGTGGCACTGCACTACAGTGAAGATACCCAAACACCTACTGTCCAGTTCTTTGCAGACCTTTTGAGTACACATTTACCCTCCAGTTTCCTCTCCTTGGAAGCACAACCTATTGCCAAGAAAGTCCTGTTTCATCAATAATGCATCTTTATGATTTTTCACTTAAAAAAAAAACAAACCCAAAACAGCAACAAACTAAACCACCAACCATAATTAGGTAGCCTATATGAATCTAACTTCAGGAACCATTCCACATACCCTTTTTCTCAACTGAATCCACGTCTTTAATCCACTTGTATTTAAATAGATGGTAAAATAGAAAGTGTTCTGAGTCATGTGGAGTGTGAACTTGTTGCCAGGCTTTTGTAAAAGAGTCAAGCATTGCCTGGCGAGACTCCAAAAGGCTGATTATAGCAGGAAGAACACTTAGTTGGTAGTTAAAAACATAAGGCTTCACCAATAAGAGAGCTAGAAAAGATGGCGCCTCTCTGGGAATACATTTAGAGGTGGAAGCACAGTGGAAAACAAGAAAGGCTTTATTGTTTATAGTTGTTGTAATGTGCGAATAGTTTATTAGCCCTAGGAAAATAAGGAATTTATGTCTAGTACAACTTCTGAGTAAACAAAAAAAGAAAGTATCTCGAGTTTAATGTGATTGAAGCAAGACTCATGGGAGGGGAGTCCTGTACACATTTGGCAGTCCTTAAAGGAAGCCAGGAGGGACCCATTGCCAAGTCCATATAAATGTCAGGTACAGATATTTTCAGGGGGTTGGGGGGGACGGTCCCTCAGGGAAAATTTTTTTCACCTAGGTGAACCCATTTTCGGCGACCTAGCACGGGAACAGAAACATTATTAACTCATAAATACACGCATATGAAACCAATATCACTCATTTGACTGCCAAGTAGAAAGCTCTCGTTGCATTTTAAAAATCAAAATATATTTGTACCTTTTTAACATATATCCATTCCAGGAAAAAGTATTTGGAGCATGGTTAATTTGTAAACAAGTGTTCTCTACAAATTCAAAAACATATGTGTATAAAATAAACAACAAGGACCTACTGTATAGCACAGGGAAGTATATTCAGTATCTTGTAATAACCTATAATGGGAAAGAATCTGAAAAAGAATATATATATGTATAACTGAATCACATTATTAAAAAAAAGACACAAAAAAACCTCATAAAATTGTTTAAAAAGCCGGCGAAGTATTAACAATCTGTTTTACTCCGTACGACTTTAGAAATACTTCGGATTGTGGTTGGGAGTAGGGGCAGGGAAGTGCACTAATCCTAGTGCCGGGGCAAAGGTTTCATAACTTTACCTACAGATTACACTGTTTTTATTTTGGACGCGGCTCAATATTACAGATGACCGCAGTGCCCCAAAGCGCCGGGGGAAACGTTTTCACGGGGCGAGGAGACAGACGCAGGGGACAAGGTGGCTCGGTGGTGGTACCCAGGCCCATTCGGGAGTCGGTGGCCAACATTACCCACCTCGCCTGGTGTCAACTGCACTTCAGGGCCTGGGGCAAAGCGACCCCACTGCCCGCCCCGAGCCACGTGCGTAGCGTGCCCCGCCCCTCGCTCGCAGCCGGCTGAGCAAGGCGCGAGCCCGTCGCGAGTCACAGAGGTTCGGTGCGCGCCCCGCCGCTGCGCGCGCAGAGGGGGCCGCCGTAGCCCGCGAGCCGGGGAATCGCCCAGTTCGCTCTCCTTCCCTCTCGGCTGGCCGCTGGGGCGGGGCCAGCCCTCAAGCAGGGCGGCACCCTGGCGGGATCGTCGGTCAACCACAGCGGGCGGTGGCCCGGCGAGGGCAGGAGCCGGTGAGCGGCCACGTCATGCTCCTCCGGGAGGCCCCGCCCCCGCTCCATCCTTTCGGACCGCCCCCTCCACGCCCCCGCCTCCGCCTCTGACCCCACGAGCAGTTACAGGCTCTGGGAGCGCGAGCCTACCTGACTCTGCTAGAGGTACTACAGCTTCGCGTTGCGGCGTTTGTGCCGCAGCCCGCGCCAAGTGAGGGCTCCCGGCTTCCGGCTGCGGCGCCCGGCGCGTGTTGGAAGGCTCGGGGCTCGCGCCGCTGACGCGGGTTGGGCCGGCGGGCGGTTAGCGCCCCGTTCGACGCCGGGAGCTCCGCGGCCTGAGCCGACGCGGGCGGCCGGGCTCTCGGGTTCTCTTCCCCAGGCCGGAGCCAGTCAGTGTCCCGGCGGAGAAACGGGCAGCCGGGCTCCCTGGCCCCGGGCCGCCCCCGGCTGGGGCGGCTGGGGCAGGGGGACGATGTCTGCTCGCGCCCGGGTGCCCGCCGCTCACCCTCGGGAGGAGCGGCCCGCGGTACCAGCTGAGAGGGAGTCGCTGTCGGCCGCGGCGAGCCGGCAAGCCGGGAAGCTGCCCCCGCCCGAACGGGAGGGCAAGGAGACGGCGAGCGAGGAGAGGAACGCGCTCGCCACCAGCACGGGGGCGCGGGGAGAGCGTTTGCCGGCGCCCGTGCTGGGATACAGCGTGCCTCAGGCGGCCGTGCCCGTGAAGCCCCTGGCGCTGCACCTGGCGCACAAGGCGCGCGGGCCGGGGGGGCCCTTCGGCTGGGAGCCGCCGCCACCGCTGCCTCGGGACCCGCCGGCCGAGGACGCCCGGGAGGAGGAGGCGGCGGCGGCAGGCTCTGAGGAAAAGCTGCCGCCGCCGCCGCCGCTGCCGCTGACGCGGAAGGAAAATCCCTGGACCAAAAAGCCTCCCCAGCACCTGTCCCCCGCAGGGACGGGGCCGCCGCCGTTGCCCCTACTGGAAACCCTGGAGGCAGGTCTGTGGCTCCTCTGCGGTGGGCACCGGGAGGGTGTGTCCAGGGGCGACTCGCGTGGCGGCAGATGCTGGCGGGGGGCTGGGGGAGGGGCAGGCCTCCGTTCCCTGTCAGTCGGAGGTGTTTCGTTCCAAGGTGTCATTCACTCTGCCTGTTTACATAAATGGACATCTGGGAAGGGAGCAGCAGGAAGAGGTGGGACCTCGGGTTCTCCTTGGCTGGTGGGGCATGGCGGGGGGCACGGAGCTGAGCCGCTCGGCGGGGAGCTCGGCGGGCACAGCCTCAGTTATGTCTTACCCCACGTGTTAGTGACATGGGACAGCTGACTTTAGGTAGGTGTTGCAGTTCATCCTATAGAAAAGTTTCTGTAGACTTTTTAAAAAGAGGTGAAGCCAGTCGGAGCAAGGGGGTTTATATGTTAAGTGGAAGAGCAATTGTGAATTTTTTATTGTGAAATAATTGGTAAGCTGAAAATTTCAGTGTTTTCAAAACCGTGCTAAGTAGTCATATTAAAAATGAGATGCTATACTGTAGTTGCTACTCAAAAGCTTTGAGTTTACGACTGTGGTGGAAACTGGTTGAAATGAAATAGGATAGTTGAGAGAGTGAATTGCGCATTAGGTGAACAGTAGTCTTCTGACATTCAGTTAGCTCACCTCTCTAGGGGAGGTAAGATTATGCCACTGCATTTGAATGCTGACCAATGCAGTATGGCCCTTGGTGCTTTATTTTGGTTATAGCAACTGCAGGTTTTTTTTTTTTTTTTTTTTTTTTTTGAGTGAAAATACTAAATAAACCAAAGACAGAAACCAGTATCTCCTAGTTTTGCTAATTAAGTTGTAGTAAATTAATTGAACTTTTCATATAGAAATTACAGCTGTTTACGTACAAGTCTTCACTCTTCTTAAAAATTAAAGGTTAACAGTGGAACAGGGAAAATTCAAGCATGTTTACAGGGTTGTGAGGCTCAAAAGAGAAAGGAAATGGTTAAATATAAGGTGATTGTTATAGACACACATATTGCAGGTATAGAGGTATAGTAACATTTCTTCCAAGGAACTCCAACAGAGTGAGATAAGTGGTAATTGATTTGCACAGTAATACTCAAATCATTTTTTTTTAATGCTGTGGTACAGTATAACTTTATTTAAACAAAAGTTATTTTACAGCTGAGGTCTGATAAATGGTTTTTAAATCATCATTCTTGATAAATCTTAACACTTGCAGAAAAAGCTGCTTAAAATTTTGCTCTGAATTTAATACTGCCACCAGTCTCTCCTAGCTGCAAAGATCTATTTGTTTACTAGTATTAATAACTGAAGAGAACAAAAATCTTAAAGGAAAATCTCTATAAAATTTAGCAAAGAGGGCTTCCCTGGTGGCGCAGTGGTTGAGAGTCCGCCTGCTGATGCGGGGGACCACTGGGGTCCTTAATCTTTGTTGGAGATTAAGAACCAGGTGATTCTTGATGTATGGTGTGGTTCATGGGGATTTTAATTTTGCTGATGTTTCTCTGTAGGCAACATTTCTGTTCTTGGAGTCTATTCTGTGCCCTCAGGAATACGGTTCTTCATATGTGGAGTGCTAGAGTAACTTTATAGCCTCTCTGCAGTACTGACTCTATACTTCTACACAACTTCTATTAGTAATTGAATAACTTAGGTAACTTTGATAAGAGTTTGTTGTGTAGAGATGCACAACTTGGGTTCTAGTCCAGATAGTGTTACTACCTAGCTAGTTGACTTTTGTGAAGATTTCTAGGCCTTGTAAATGAATGAAGTGGATATATTTTCTTTCATTTCTTAATACCAGATTGCCTTCTATAACCTGGGTCTGCCAGCTTCCTATTTTCCTAAGCAAATTTGCAACCTCAAGAATAATGAAATAGGAGCAGAGGACCTTTAGGGTCCAGAGACCAGAGTAGGTGCAAACTAGGGGAGTGTTAAATTAGTACAATAATCTTTTTTTTAATTTTATGGTACGCGAGCCTCTCACTGTTGTGGCCTCTCCTGTTGCGGAGCGCAGGCTCCAGACGCGCAGGCTCAGCGGCCGTGGCTCATGGGCCCAGCCGCTCCGTGGCATGTGGGATCTTCCCGGACCGGGCACGAACCCGTATCCCCTGCATCAGCAGGAGGACTCTCAACCACTGCGCCACCAGGGAAGCCCAGTACAATAATCTTATTAGTAGGAGGCCTATGTGATTTATCCTATAAACCAGGATATTCATGAGAGGGACAGAGGATATTAATTATGCTGTAATAACAGAATTAAACTATGTTTGTCCTAACCAAACCTGGATTTACTGTCACTCACTCAATGAGGTACAGGAATTCCATCCAGAAAATTTCGCCGGAAAGTTTATCACCAGAGATAGAAACATAGGAAATGTAGGGAAGTATTTAAGGACTTGTAATCATGAATTTTCTGTTAGAACCTGCAGTTCTAACTGAACTGCAGGTGAGGCATTCTTCAGACCTTGTGAGACACTTTCCTCCACTTTTGGGATGATTCTGGCTTGTGTGTTGCTGTTTCTGGTAATCCAGATAAGACCTTCTTTTCAACCAAAGCCTGGCCCACAGGAGAGGCCTAGAATAGTGTCACTGCAGTTTTAAATTCCTGTTAGGAGACTGGAAAGAATTGTCCCCCAACCTTTGTTTAAAGTAGTTTTATTTATTTTGGAGACCTTTATTAAAATCACAGTATGGGATTTATGAATCACTTACCTGTACCCATGGTTACATTTTGCATATTAAAAATCAGCTTTCTAATACAATTTTAATTCTTTTACACACAAAAACGATGTATAAAAATATTGATTTTGGGAGTTCCCTGGAGGCTTAGTGGTTAGGATTTGGTGCTTTCACTGCAGAGGCCCAGGTTCGATCCCTGGTCAGGGAACCATCCCGCATGCTGCGAGTTGCAGCCAAAATACAAAAAATAAAAATAAAATGATTTTTTTTCATCTTTTTCATCCTTACTCTTCTTGACCCAATCAACCTTCTTTTCTCCAAGTGTGCTTCCCAGAAGCCTCAAATAAGCTTACTGTAACTCTAATAACATCTTAACTGTTATGTAAATGATACATAAATATGTTCTTGTAAAAAAGGAACTTTTGATGTTCAGAAAAAAGATAGTCATGTTACCAGTTTACTGAATATCCTTTCAGTCCTTTCTGTGAAATTACTTCCAAATATTGTGTTTTGTATATGTGTTTAGAATATTTTTAAAGTTTTGGTAGATCTTTTATTTTTCTTCTTTACAACTAGTGAGTTTTTTATTCTTTAAATTAAGGTATAATTAACATTAGTTTCAGGTGTGCAACATAATGATTCGAGATTTGTGTATACATATTACGAAATGATCACGGTAAGTTTAGTTAACTACCACCTACATACTTAGTTATAAAAAATTTTTTTTTCTTGTGATGAAGTTGATCCTTTTTAATCTAAACTTTAAAAAATTGCTGAGAAGTGGTCCATAAATATAACTGATGTAGTTAATTTAGCCATTTACGTATTGATCAACATCTTGGTTGTTACAAGCATTTTTATGCATGCCTTTTATCCTAGAGAAAATGCATACCTGATTTTCTCTAGGAGAGAAAAGTGGAATTGTTAGGTCACAGTGTATCACTTGACAAGTTGCTCTCGAAAATGACTACTAATTGATACTCCCACTTTCAGAGTACGAGAAGTAAGTAGGTTTTTTTACATGTTTTTTAAAAATTTTGTTTTATTCTTTATACAGCAGGTTTTTATTAGTTATCTGTTTTACACATATTAGTGTGTATATGTCAATCCCGATCTCCCAATTCATCACACACACACACACACCCCACACCCTGCCACTTTCCCCCCTTGGTGTCCATATGTTTGTTCTTTACATCTGTGTCTCTATTTCTGCCCTGCAAACCGGTTTGTCTGTACCATTCCTCTAGGTTCCACATATATGCATTAATATACGATATTTGTTTTTCTGACTTATTACACTCTGTATGACAGTCTCTAGATCCATTCACGTGTCTACAAATAACCCAATTTCGTTCCTTTTCATGGCTGAGTAATAATCCTTTGTATATATGTACCACATCTTTATCCATTTGTCTGTCGATGGGTGTTTAGGTTGCTTCCATGACCTCCCTATTGTAAATAGTGCTGCATTGAACATTGGGGTGCATGTGTGTTGTTGAATTATGGTTTCCTCTGGGTATGTGCCCAGTTGAGGGATTGCTGGGTCATATGGTAGCTCTAATTTTAGTTTTTTAAGGAACCTCCATACTGTTCTCCATTGTGGCTGTATCAATTTACATTCCCACCAACAGTGCAAGAGTGTTAGCTTTTCTCCATACCCTCTCCAGCATTTGTTGTTTGTAGATTTTCTGATGATGCCCATTCTAACTGGGGTGAGGTGATACCTCATGGTAGTTTTGATTTGCATTTCTCTAATAATTAGTGATGTTGAGCAGCTTTTCATGTGCTTCTTGGCCATCTGTATGTCTTTTGTGGAGAAATGTCTGTTTAGGTCTTCTGCCCATTTTTGGATTGGGTGGTTTGTTTTTTTAATATTGAGTTGCATGAGCTGTTTATATATTTTGGAGATTAATCCTTTGTCTGTCTGTTGATTCGTTTGCAAATATTTCCTCCCATTCTGAGGGTTATCTTTTCGCCTTGCTTGTAGTTTCCTTTGCTTTGCAAAAGCTTTTAAGTTTCATTAGGTCCCATTTATTTTTGTTTTTATTTCCATTACGCTAGGAGGTGGATCAAAAAAGATCTTGCTGTGATATATGTCAAAGAGTGTTCTTATGTTTTCCTCTAAGAGTTTTATAGTGTCTGGTCTTACATTTAGGTCTCTAATCCCTTTTGGGTTTATTTTTGTTTATGGTGTTAAGGAGTGTTCTAATTTCATTCTTTTACATGTCGCTGTATAGTTTTCCCAGCACCACTTATTAAAGAGACTGTCTTTTCTCCATTGTATATGCTTGCCTCCTTTGTCATAGATTAGTTGACCATAGGTGTGTGGGTTTATCTCTGGGCTTTCTATCCTGTTCCATTGATCTATATTTCTGTTTTTGTGCCAGTACCATATTGTCTTGATTACTGTAGCTTTGTAGTATGGTCTGAAGTCAGGGAGTCTGATTCCTCCAGCTCCGTTTTTTTCCCTCAAGATTGCTTTGGCTATTCAGGGTCTTTTGTGTCTCCATACAAATTTTAAGGTTTTTTGTTCTAGTTCTGTAAAAAATGCCACTGGTAATTTGATAAGGATTGCATTGAATCTGTAGATTGCTTTGGGTAGTATAGTCATCTTCACAATATTGATTCTTCCAATCCAAGGACACGGTATATTTCTCCATTTGTTTGTGTCATCTTTCGTTTCTTTCATCAGTGTCTTACAGTTTTCTGAGTACAGGTCTTTTACCTCCTTAGGTAGTTTATTCCTAGGTATTTTATTCTTTTTGTTGCAGTGGTGACTGGGATTGTTTCCTTAATTTATCTTTCTGATCTTTCGTTGTTAGTGTATAGGGATGCAAGAGATTTCTGTGCATTAATTTTGTATCCTGCAACTTTACCAAATTCACTGATTAGCTCTAGTAGTTTTCTGGCGGCATCTTTAAGATTCTCTATGTATAGTATCATGTCATCTGCAAACAGTGACAGTTTTACTACTGCTTTTCCAATTTGTATTGTTTTTATTTCTTTTTCTCCTCTGATTGCCGTGACTAGGACTTCCAAAACTATGTTGAATAATAGTGGCGAGTGTGGACATCCTTGTCTTGTTCCTTATCTTAGAGGAAATGCTTTCAGTTTTTCACCATTGAGAATGATGTTTGCTGTCGTTTTGTCGTATATGGCCTTTGTTATGTTGAGGTAGTTTCCCTCTATGCCCACTTTCTGGAGAGTTTTTTTCATAAATGGGTGTTGAATTTTGTCAGAAGCTTTTTCTGCGTCTATTGAGATGATCATGTGGTTTTTCTTCTTCAAGTTGTTAATATGGTGTATCACATTGATTGATTGGCGTATACTGAAGAATCCCTGGGATAAATCCCACTTGCTCATGGTGTATGATCCTTTTAATGTGTTGTTGGATTCTGTTTGCTAGTATTTTGTTGAGGATTTTTGCATCTGTATTCATCAGTGATATTGGTTTGTAATTTTCTTTTTTTTTTTTTTTGTAGTATCTTTGCCTGGTTTCGTATCAGGGTGATGGTGGCCACGTAGAATGAGTTTGGGAGTGTTCCTTCCTCTGAAATTTTTTGGAAGAGTTTGAGAAAGATGGGTGTTAGCTCTTCTCTAAATGTTTGACAGAATTCACTTGTGAAGCCATCTGGTCCTGGACTTTTGTTTGTTGGAAGATTTTTAATCACAGTTTCAATTTCATTACTTGTGATTGGTCTGTTCATATTTTCTATTTCTTCCTGGTTCAGTCTTGGAAGGTTATACCTTTCTAAGAATTTGTCCATTTCTTCCAGGTTGTCCATTTTATTGGCATAGAGTTACTTGTAGTAGTCTCTTAGGATGCTTTGTATTTAGGCAATGTCTGTTGTAACTTCTCCTTTTTCATTTCTAATTTTATTGATTTGAGTCCTCTCTTTTTCTTGATGAGTCTGGATAAAGGTTTATCAATTTTGTTTATCTTCTCAAAGAACCAGCTTTTAGTTCTATTGATCTTTGCTATTGTTTTCTTTGTTTCTATTTCATTTATTTCTGCTGTGATCTTTATGATTTCTTTCCTTCTACTAACTTTGGGTTTTGTTTGTTCTTCTTTCTGTAGTTCCTTTAGGTGTAAGGTTAGATTGTTTATTTGAGACTTTTCTTGTTTCTTGAGGTAGGCTTGTATTGCTATAAACTTCCCTCTTAGAACTGCTTTTGCTGCATCCCATAGGTTTTGGATAGTCGTGTTTTCATTGTCATTTGTCTCTAGGTATTTTTTCTTTTCTTTTCTTTTCTTTTTCTCCCTGCGGTACACGGGCCTCTCACTGCTGTGGCCTCTCCTGTCGCGGAGCACAGGCTCTGGATGTGCAGACTCAGCGGCCATGGCTCATGGGCCCAGCCACTCCGCGGCACGTGGGATCCTCCTGGACCAGGGCATGAACCCACGTCCCCAGCATTGGCAGGCGGATTCTCAACCACTGTGCCATCCGGGAAGCCCTCTAAGTATTTTTTGATTTCCTTTTTGATTTCTTCAGTGACCTCTTGGTTATTTAGTAACATACTGTTTAGCCTCCATGTTTTTGTGTTTTTTACATGTTTTTCCTTGTAATTGATTTCTAATCTCCTAGCGCTGTGGTCGGAAAAGATGCTTCATATGATTTCAGTTTTCTTAAGTTTATGGAGGCTTGATTTGTGACCCAAGATGTGTCCTTTCCTGGAGAATGTTCTGTATGCACTAGAGGAGAAAGTGTAATCTGCTGTTTTTTGGATGGAATGTCCTATAAATATCAATTAAATCTATCTGTTCTGTTGTGTCATTTAAAGCTTGTGTTTCCTTATTAATTTTCTGTCTGGATGATCTGTCCATTGCTGTAAGTGAGGTGTTAAAGTCCCCTACTATTATTGTGTTACTGTTGATTTCCTCTTTTTTGGCTGTTAGCATTTGCCTTATGTATTGAGGTGCTCCTGTGTTGGGTGTATATATATTTATAATTGTTATATCTTCTTGGATTGATTCCTTGATCATTATATAGTGTCCTTCCTAGTCTCTTGTAACATTCTTTATTTTAAAGTCTATTTTATCTGATGAGTATTGCTACTCCCGCTTTCTTTTGATTTTCATTTGCATGGAATATCTTTTTCCATTTCCTCACTTTCAGTCTGTCTGTGTCCCTAGGTTTGAAGTGGGTCTCTTGTAGACAGCATATAGATGGGTCTTGTTTTTGTATCCATTCAGCAAGCCCGTGTCTTTCTGTTGGAACATTTAATCCATTCACATTTAAGGTAATTATTGATATGTATGTTCCTATTACCATTTTCTTAATTGTTATGGGTTTGTTTTTGTAGGTCCTTTTCTTCTCTTGTGTTTCCCACTTAGAGAAGTGCCTTTTGCATTTGTTGTAGAGCTGGTGTGGTGGTGCTGAATTCTCTTAGCTTTTGCTTGTCTGTAAAGCTTTTGATTTCTCCATCAAATGGGAATGAGATCCTTGCCAGGTAGAGTAATCTTGGTTGTAGGTTCTTCTCTTTCATCACTTTAAATATATTGTGCCACTCCCTTCTGGTTTGTAGAGTTTCTGCTGAGAAATCAGCTGTTAACCTAATGGGAGTTCCCTTGTATGTTATTTGTCGTTTTTCCCTTGTTGCTTTCAATAATTTTTCTTTGTCTTTAATTTTTGTCAGTTTGATTACTATGTGTCTTGGTGTGTTTCTTCTTGGGTTTATCCTGTCTGGGACTCTCTGCTCTTCCTGGACTTGGGTGGCTATTTCCTTTCCCATGTTAGGGAAGTTTTGAACTATAATCTCTTCAAATATTTTCTCAGGCCCTATCTCTCTCTCTTTTCCTTCTGGGACCCCTGTAATGTGAATGTTGTTGCATTTAATGTTGTCCCAAAGGTCTCAGGCTGTCTTCATTTCTTTTCATTCTTTTTTGTTTATTCTCTTCCATGGCAATGAATTCCACCATTCTGTCTTCCAGGTCCCTTATTCGTTCTTCTGCCTCAGTTATTCTGCTATTGATTCCTTCTAGTGTATTTTTCATTTCAGTTATTGTATTGCTCATTTCTGTTGGTTTGTTCTTTAATTCTTCTAGATGTTTGTTCTTTAATTCTTCTAGGTCTTTGTTAAACATTTCTTGCATCTTCTCGATCTTTGCCTCCGTTCTTTTTCCAAGGTCCTGGATCATTTTTACTATCATTATTCTGAATTTTTTTTCTGGAAGGTTACATATCTCCACTTCATTTAGTTGTTTTTCTGGGGTTTTATCTTGTTCCTTCATCTGGTACAAAGTCCTCTGCCTTTTCATTTTGTCTATCTTTCTGTGAATGGTTTTCCTTCCACAGGCTGCAGAATTGTAGTTCTTCTTGCCTCTGCTGTCTGCCCTCTGGTGGATGAGGTTATCTTTTTTTTTACATTTTTTTAAGGCACTCATTTACTGTAGCAAAATGCCATTTTATGACATTTTTCCCTTAAATGTAATAAAACATGTGATTCATAACTGTCAATGTGTTTTCTTAATTAAAGCTTTGCTAAAGATTATGGTCATGAGTAAAATCGCCCATCATACTGCAGTTTTTGTTTTCACTATCCAAGCTCTTAAAATGAATTCCTTGTCTATTAGGAATTGTTTCCTTACAGATTAAAATATTAGAATAATATTCAAAGAAGTTGTATAGTGGCTCACTAGTGATGTTTGAAAAATGGATATGTGAAGATCACACACTTGTTCATGTATGTTTATATATACTTGGAGCCACTGGTAGCTTATATTTCTTAGGTGCCATCTGCCTGAAAAAAATTTTTTTAATTAAAATTTCTTTATATTTTAATTTTTAGGTTGGCTTTGTTTTCCAGTCTTAGGTTTTTTCTAATGATATGCTAGGAGGGCAGTTTCCTCCATTTTGGCTGGAACATGGGAAAATGAAAATATTGTTTTCTTTTTTTTAAATAAATTTATTTATTTTTGGCTGCATTGGGTCTTCATTGCTGTGCACGGGCTTTATCTAATTGCAGTGAGCGGGGGCTACTCTTCGTTTTGGTGCGCAGGCTTCTTATTGTGGTAGCTTCTCTTGTTGTGGAGCACAGGCTCTTAGGCCTGTGGGCTTCAGTAGTTGTGGCTAGCAGGCTCTAGAGCCCAGGCTCAGTAGTTGCAGTGCATGGGCTTATTTGCCCTGCAGGGTGTGGGATATTCCCGGACTAGGGCTCGAACCCGTGTCCCCTGCATTGGCAGGTGGATTCTTAACTACTGCACTACCGGGGAAGTCCTGAGGTCATTTATTTTAATACAGTTATCCATAAACCTACAGTGGACATTTTTTTTTTTTTTGGTTGGGGGGCTGTGCTGCTCAGCCTGCAGTATCTTAGCTCCCCAACCAGGGATCGCACCTGTGCCGACTGCAGTGGAAGCATGTAGTCTTAACCACTGGGCATCCAGGAAAGTCCCTGCAGTGAACATCTCATACTGACATCATTGTACCTTGTGTTGATTACCAGATAATTTCTCAGAAATGGAATTGTTTCATTAAAAAGTATATACATTTTATTTTACTTTAAAAAAATTTTTAAATTTAAAAATTTAAATTTTTAAATTTTTTAAAATTTTATTGGATTATAGTTGATTTACAATGTGTGTTAGTTTCAGGTGTACAGCAGAGTGATTTAGTTATATATATACACACATATTCATTCTTTTTCAGATTCTTTTCTCATATAGATTATCACAGAAGATTGAGTAGAGTTCCCTGTACTATACAGTAGGTCCTAATTGGTTATCTATCTTATAAAAAAGTATATTTTATTATTATTATTATTATTATTATTTTGGCCATGCGGCTTGCGGAATTTTAGTTTCCTGACCAGGTAATGAACCTGGGCCCTTGGCAGTGAGAACATGGAGGCCTAACCACTGGACCGCCAGGAAATTCCCCAAAAAGTATATACGTTTTAAATGACAGATTACCCTTGAAAGATTCCACTACTTAATACTCATTCCAACAGCATGAGAGAAATGTCCATTTGTATAAGCTGGTCAATGCTTGGTATTCTCTGTTTTGTCAGAATGATAGGTGAAAACTGTTTTGTTTTACTTTACATTTCTTAGTACAGTTGAGTTAGCATTTCATATTTGGCCACTGGTATTTCGTTTTTGAATCATCTCTTTATTTTTTACTCAGATTTATTTATTTTCTTTAAAAGCTCAGTCATTCTTTTAACAGAAAAAGAGTGGGTTGATGAGGTGGTCTAAGAGTAGCACACAGGACTTCCTTATGTGGAACTTGGAATTAGACAAATGTGTTCACAGTTGGCATTGCACATCTGCATGTTCCCCTTCTCCCTCTGTTAGGGATTCTGCCCTGTGAAGTTGACAGCATGAAGGAGCAGACCAGAATGCTTGCTTTGTGGACAGCTAGCTCCCAAAGAAAAGGGCGGAAAGGTGTTGGCTTTGCAAATCAGTTCTTTTCCTAAACTCATTAATCAGGAAACTTACTGTTTCTGTGGGAGGAATTGGGACTTGGGAACAGGAATATTCCAGGAAAGTCTTCCTTTTAAAAAAGTAAATTAGGGGTTTCCCTGGTGGCACAGTGGTTAAGAATCCGCCTGCCAATGCAGGGGACATGGGTTCAATCCCTGGTCCAGGAAGATCCCACATGCCGTGGAGCAACTAAGCCCGTGCGCCACAATTACTGAGCCTGCTCGCCTAGAGCCCGTGCTCCACACCAAGAGAAGCCACTGCAATGTGAAGCCCACGCACCACAACAAAGAGTAACACCTGCTTGCCACAACTAGAGGAAGCCCGCATGCAGCAACGAAGACCCAACGCAGCCAAGAATAAATAAATAAATAAATAAATAAGTAAACATTAAAAAAAAAGTTATTAAAAAAAAAGAAATCACTTTCCTATCCCAGCGTATCCAACCACATTGGCCAGCATAATTTGTCAAATACTTTTAATGAGAATAAATTACAGTATTGATTGTGTACTTAATGATACTCCGTTGATAAAGTGTCAGAATTATAGAGGCCACAGAGTTAAATGTGCACTTTTTCCCATTGTATTTCCTGAGGAGGAGTTAAAGTTGAGAGAGTAAAATTTAAACAAAAATCCAAAATTTTTGAGTTCAAAAGAATTTATTGAAATCAAAATCTCTCTCCCTTTTATTTTTTTAATTTGTTTAATATTTGTTTTTTAAGGATTTGTTTTTTGATATGGACCATTTTGAAAGTCTTTATTGAATTTGTTACAATATTGCTTCAGTTTTATGTTTTGGTTTTTTGGCCAGGAGGCATGTGGGATCTTAGCTCCCTGACCAGGGATTGAACCCGTGACCCCTGCATTGGAGGGCAGATTCTTAATCACTGGACCACAAGGGAAGTCCCCTGATTTTAAAGCAATAGAAAGATTATTAACTCATGCTCAAATATTTTTTGGTTTATAAATAACATTTAATATTGAAGTTAAAAGGTTTTATTTTTATGTGGTCAGAATAATTTTTTAAATTTCTGACCTTAATTTTGTGATTATTAATGTCTAATTGATTTGTAATAAGACTCGCTTGTGTGGCCTATCCCTAAATACTTTTCAGTACATCAGGTAGTTTGTATAAGGCTGTGTTTTGTAACCACCAGGCACTTAATTTATTTGACTTAGCAATGTTTTGGGACATGTTTTCTACTTTCATGAGGGAAAGGTCTTTCAAATCTTCTATACTGTATAACTTCCATACAATATACGTGATATTTACAAAATATACCTCAGTCAAATTCTAATGTTCAAATATTGTTTTTGTTAAATTAGGTTTTTTCCTGCTTCCCTTTTTTTCCTATCCGTATTTTTTTTCTGTATCTCATTTTTGTTAGTGAAGTATTTATCCTTATGCACATTGACACATATGTATACACTTATATATGTGTCCCTAAAGTATAAAGAAGTATAAAGCAAATACCCATGTACTCACTATTCTGCTTTAGAAATAAAATTATTACAATATTAAAGATCCCTGTGTGCCCATCCCTGGTGATGTCTTCATCCTTCATCAATCTTCCTTTCATGAAATCTTATTTGAATGTTTCTGGGTTTTAACTCAAAGATTGCTTTTAGTCTATGAATTGGTCATTGCCACATTGCTGATTTGTGGGATTCATGTTTTGCTGAATTACTGTGTTTTCTGTAGCTTCAGATCCCACGTTTATTCTGCTTTTTAATATTTAGGTCATGTTTAGCTAGATGATCATCATGGTAGATAATGAATCAAGATACAAGACACTGTAAAGCTTCATTACAATGAAGATTATATTTGTCAATCTTTGTGTTTTTATTCAAGCGGGACAAGTGATGATACCATGATAGTCTTGTACAAACTTTTACAGAGATCGCTTCTATTTTTTATGGCTTGGATCTAGATACCAGCCTATTACGGTCGCCAAACTTTGTTTTCTGACGACAAATAGTTTGAAGTCTTCTGATTTATTTTCTGCATGCTCCTTGATGCATGTGAATGTATATATATATATATATATATATAAATGTATTCCGTTGGGAGTTGATTCACTAACTTTACTGTATTAAAACATGTTATATTGCTAATTTTTCTGTGTTACATTCTGTTAGTGAATGGATTGGTCTATCAGTTCAGTGTAAGTAAACTTAATATTTTCTACATCTTGATTTGAACACTGAAGACCATTTTGAATCTACATTTGAAATGTAGTTGATTTCTTGTTAGGAATTTGAGTCTCAGAACTTTGGATTTTGTTGAGAATAATTATTCCACTGACTTAACTGAAATTAGTTTGTTATTTTGTTAAATATTTTGCATGATGTGGTTGTAAAAACAATTCTATGTTTTTTTGTTTTGTTTTGTTTTGTTTTAGAGTGCAGTTCCCCCCCGATTATAAAAGCAGGAAAACTCAAGACAAAGAAATCCAACAAGGTATGTCACGACAAGAAATAGTTTTTAACTATTTTGAAAGGAACTCCTCTTAGATTATTGTGTATTTTTCTCTTCTAAGTCTATCATTGATGTTAGTTTAAAGTTAATATACTAGAAAATTGTAGCCTTTATCCAAATCCCCATATGCCTCTGTTATCCTGTCTCTATCAGTTTAGTCAAGGTCATTATTCATGCCACAAGTTGGATTGTAAGACATTCCTCTTGCTGTGTTCTGTTGTTTGGAGGTTTTGCATTATTTTTGCAAATGCCTGCATATAATTGAATGAGGTGATTTTAAAAATTGCTTTCACTTTTAGAAAATATTTTTTCTACTTAAAATTTCTAAATTGCAGACATAACACTTCTTTTATTTACCTCATAGGCTAGTGATTTCAGTGATATGTCGAACTGGCCAACACCAAGTGAATTAATGAACACTGAAGTGAGTATTGTTTTAAGACTTCTTTTTTTTTTTTAAAAAAAAATAAAGGGAAGGTATTCTCATTTTAACGTGCTGGATTTACTTTACTTCAAATTTAGAGAATTGCATTAATAAAATACCCATTTTTCAGATACCTTGATTTCATTCATCACATTGCCTTCATCTGGTTGTATTCTCAGGACCACACATTTGGAAAGGATGGGGTACCATGCTGTCAGCTTCACGTAATGCCTACAAATAGATTACTTTTTAATGTGTCTAAGTGAAGCCCATTTTGTGTTTCAGAATGTATTCTATATATGTTTTCTTTGAGTTACAGTCTTTTCAATGTGTTGAGGTCCTAACTCTTTATATACACATGCATATATATGCATATATATCATATCAAGAGATGTTCAGTAAATGGATTTTTAATTTATCTATGAAAGAAGTTCTAAAAGATGTTCTGGGATATTCTATCAAAAAGTCTTTTTAGAGAAGTAGCATATATGGTATCTGGTTACATGGTTTCATTTGACACTGTACATCTTACTATTTGTAATTTGTGCAGAATTATTGGTGTGTAGTTTAAACAACATATAAAGCAGCTTAGTTGTATAAATGACATAATAAGCTGCACATATATCAAGTGTACAGTCTGATACGCTTTGACCTATGAAACCTTTGCCACAAACAAGATAATGAACTTAATTTGTAATTCTTCCTGTCACATTCCACCCCCTCACCCCATCATCCCAGACAACCACTGATAAGCTTTCTGTCACTTAGTTAATTTGCATTTTCTACAGTTTTTTTGTTTTTTATTGGAGTATAGTTGACTTACAATGCATTTTCTACAGTTTTATGTAAGTGGAGTCATACAGGATGCATTCTTTTTTTTTTCTGGCTTTCATTTAGCTTAATTATTTTGAGATTTATTTATGTTATACGTATTAGTAGTTCATTCCTTCTTATTTTCTGGGTAGTACTCCATTGTATGGATATAACGCTGTCCATTCACCTATTGGTGGACATTTGTGTTGATTCCAGTTTTGGGCTATTAAGAATAAAGCTGCTATATCAGGACTTCCCTGGTGGTGCTGTGGTTAAGAATCCGCCTGCCAATGCAGGGGACACGGGTTCGAGCCCTGGTCCGGGAAGATCCCACATGCCGCGGAGCAACTAAGCCTGTGCGCCACAACTACTGAGCCTGCGCTCTAGAGCCTGCGTGCCACAACTACTGAAGCCCGCGCACCTAGAGTCCATGCTCCACAGCAAGAGAAGCCACCGCAATGAGCCACCGTGCACCACAACAGAGTAGCCTCCGCTCACCACAATTAGAGAAAACCCGCGTGCAGCAATGAAGATACAATGCAGTCAAAAATAAATTTATAAAAAAAAAAATAAAGCTTCTATATAAACATTTATGTACAAAATTTTGCATGGAATAATGCTTTTGTTTTTCTTGGGAGTAGAATGGTTAGATTTTATGGTAGCTATTTATTTAACTTTTAAATATTCCACCAGCAGTGTATGAGAATTCTAGTTATTCTGTAGCCTCACTAATACTCTATGTGGTCAGCCTTTTAATTTTAGTCAGTCTAGTAGGTGTATAGTGGTATCACACTATAGTTTTTAATTTGCATTTTTCTAATGATGTCAAGCACATTTTCATGTACATTTGTCATCACTATATCTTTTTGATGAAGTGTCTGTTCAACTCTAGCCCACATTTCAATTGTTTTCTTGTTACTGCACTGTAGAGTTCATTATATATTTTAGATACAAGTCCTTTTATCAAATACTTAGCAAATATTTTCTTCCAGTTTTTCAAATGACTTTTAACAGTGTCTTTTGTAAAGTAGTTTTTTATTTTTGATAAAAGTTGTCATTCTTCTTGTAATATTTAGGTAAGGTGTTACCACAGATTTTTGGATATGTTAGTGAAAATGTTCATGAAAATTATTTCATTCAGAAAACCTTTTTGCAGTGTCAGAGTGTCATCAGCCTAGGAAATAAGAAGCCACAAAACAGAAAAGAAAGAGAAGACAAGGTTGAAAAGAGAAGTAACAGTGAAAGCAAAGAAAGCCGGGAAACAAAATTAGATGGTCCTGGTGAAAATGTCAGTGAGGATGAGGCTCAGTCAAGTAATCAACGAAAGAAAGGTTAGTTTGTTTACATCTTCATTTTGATTTTTAAGTTTTTGAAGAGAGTTGTAGTAATGAAGAATTGTATTTAATCAGTTGATTCCTGGTAGTCACCAGTTAGTAGTTTGGATTTCTTCAGGATACCATCTACAATGGTAACTGATTTTCTTTTGTAGCATTTCTGAACTATGAGACTTTCCTCTCTATGTTTGACTTGTATTTTATGTAAGAATGGATTTAAATTCCACCTATAGAGGTGGGTGTAGATATATTCTTGGAAAGTTGTATGGTAACTATTGTTTTTTAAATCTGCATTGGAACGGCTCCCTTTTTTTCAGGAAATTTTGAGAAAATATTTTTCTGAGACAAAATTGAGAACAATCTTGGTCAACTCTTTTTCCTCATTGCATTCCCCCATTACTCTTTGAAGGAAAAAAATACTGTCTTTACATCTTTTTCCATATTCTTTTGGGAACTTCTCATGTGTCTAGGGACAGATTATGATTTAATTGGTAAAAGCATATTCTCATTCAGTGTTCTGAGTCTCAATAAAAGTGTCTTCAGGGGTTTTTAGGCAGAAAAGTTCTTTAAACTGTCAGAAGGTCAGTAGCTGAGGCAAAGTGAACTCTGGGGAGAGGGCAGGGGGTGCTATTTGAGAGGTAGAAAAGGGCCTTGTTATTCAGGGCTTTGGTAACTTGGAATTGGTATTTTAAGTGCTGTGGGAAGCCACTGAAGCATTTTAATTCTTGGAGGTGATGGGGCACGGGAGGGGACATTTCATGATGAAGTAGTTGCCAGCCAACTTCTTTAACAATGGAGCTAACAGCCTACCATGTACTGAGCACTTACTTGAATTTTTTTTTTTTGATGACTATTATAACCCTTAGCAGCAGAGTAATCATGAGGCTCACTCGATATAGTATGCCAAGGGTAATTGCTCAGAAGTGGTGGCAGTAGGACAACCATGTGGTTGTTACAAAAAATTTCCCCATTTCTTGAATGCTTAATCACTTACCTTTTTCATGCTCCTTTGATACATAAGTAGTCTTTTTGACTGTCTAGAAGTCATACAGGTAGCAAGACCTATCCTGCTTTAAAATTTGTCTTCCTTGTTAGTTGCTTCAATTAAAACTGATTAGCCAACACTAAAATGCGGGTGTTTGTAGTTAAAGTAATTTTATATAATCGGGTCATGAATTGACTCTCCTTAGAGCACACATGTTTATCTTTAAGTGCTTATTTATGCCCAAAGTATCCCATTGATAGAATTTACAGTATAGACTTTAAGGAGTTTTTAGATTCTTTCATATTCTCTTTTCCTTATCTGTCTGTAGTTTGCAGTATTAGTAGGAAATTAGTACACTAATATTCCCTTAATTACTTTGATAGTTTTTCCTTTGCCCATGAGTCTTTTTGTTTTAGTTGAAATATATAGTGGGCAGAAGACTGAACATTTTGGAACCTTAACTATGGAATTCATGAATAGGTAACCTTCAGAATTTCACTATAC
The DNA here is from genome assembly GCF_000442215.2 of Lipotes vexillifer. Lineage (NCBI taxonomy): Eukaryota > Metazoa > Chordata > Mammalia > Artiodactyla > Lipotidae > Lipotes > Lipotes vexillifer. The sequence continues at coordinate 3,701,238 of NW_006770589.1, forward strand.
TAAATAAAACAATTAATTACACTATCATTTAGTCAACAAGAAGCTTTAAATTGCTTGTATCTCTTAAGTTAGGAAAATGTGTAGTAGCTATACAAAGGTTTATCAAATGCAGTTAGACAGATTTTATACTTTATTTTGAAAAAGCTCTTTCATTTGTAGTGATGCTGGATAATTAATATTTGAGGCAGTGATTTGAAACTAAAAGTGTTTTGAATCACTGGTCAAACAGTTATCAGGTATACCCTGTTCTAAAGCCTAAGTATCAAGTATTAGATGGAAGTAGTGTATACACGTAATATTTTTTATGGCTTATTTGTCAGAATTAAACAGAAGAGTGTGCATTTCACTTAAAAGCAAAAGAATTCCAGTGATACTCTATCACTGGCTTTTCACTTGAGTTTTAGAAACTTATTATTTGCCCAAACAAGTTTATTAAAGAGCTGGGGGAGCAGAAGAAAATCATTTTGGTACTCTACAAGTAATCCCTTTAAGGACAAATTAAGTCTTTCATTTATTTAATTAAAATTCAGAGTCCTTTCACAATTGCAAAGCTTTAATGAAAAAGGTGCATTGTCATTAAATGATTTTATTTTGTTTTCTTCAAGCTAATAAGCACAAGTGGGTACCACTCCACTTAGATGATGTAAGACCAGACAGTCAAGAAAGACCAGGGTCCCGGAATAGCTCAAGATGTCAACCTGAAGCAAATAAATCACATAACAATAGGAGAAATGACACACGAAGTAAGTAACATTCTAAGAGAAAAATGACTAATCTAGCCTTAATCTTACTATTTTAATAACCATGTATAGTATAAACTATTTGAGAGTAAGTTGCAGACATTGTGCCCCTTTAACCCTAAATACCTTCAGAGTATGTATTGTAAGATCAGTAATACACTGTGAGTATCCACAGGCAGAATTTCTCAATAATGCCCTTTACAGTTTTTTTTCTCCTCTTTTCTGGGATCTAATCTGTGATCACACATTGCGTTTAGTTGTCTCTGTTAGTCTGGAATAATTCTTCTGCTTTTGTCTTTCATGACGTTGATTTTTTTCTGAAGGCTATAGGACAGTAATGTGGTAGCTATACTTATACCTTTGGGTTTTCTGATGTTTCCTCATGATTGGATTTGGGTTATAAATTTTTGGCAGGAATACTGAAAAAGTTAAATGGTTTTCTTTGTAGTGTATAACTTGAAAACACATGTGGTATTGATTTATCTTATTATTGGTGATATTAACTTTGAGCGCTTGGTTAAGATGAGGTACTCCAGGTTTCTTTATTGTAAAGATACCCTTTTTCCCTTGGTAATTAACATGTAATTTGTGGAGAGAGACTTTGAGACTGTGGGAATACCCATTTTTTCATCAGACTTTTCATATGAGCTTCAGTTTCCATTGGTGATTTTTATTCTTGCCTGATTATTACCATGATGGTTGCAAATGCTGAATAGGTAATCTTCAGAATTTCACTATACTAGTATTTGTCTTACTGCATCATTCTTTCTATATTTATTAGCTGGCATCCCACTGTAAAGAACAACTTCCTATTATCAGTGTGGACTGAAGGCTTCTTATGTTTTCAGTGGTTGAAATTGTTATCATGATTGTTTAATTTGATACTCAAATTGTCCCAGAGTTGGCTAGTGGGAGCCTCTTCTGGGTGGTTTCTGGATCATTCTTTAAAAAGTCAACTTTACTGAGTTAATAATTATATATATTAAAGTACACTGAAATTACTGTCAAGTCCCCTAACCATGAGTCTACTTTCTGTCAGATTTGATTTATCTTTTCAAAATTTCATATAAACTGAACTGTGTAATATAAATTATATCCTCTTGTGTTCTTTTGCTCAGCATAGTGATTTTCACATTCATCAGTGTTGTTCCATATATCAGTAGTTTCTACCTCTTTATTGCATAATAGTTTTCTATTGAATGGATATTCTCCTTTATCCATTCATCTTGGTGACTATTTGGCTTGTTACCAGTTTTTGCCTGTTATGAGTAATGCCTCCATGAACGTTTGTGTACAGACCTTTGTGTGGGCATATGTCTTAGATTCTTGGGTAAACATCTAGGAGTGGATTGCTAGGTGGTATGGTAAACGTGTGTGTGTGTGTGTATATTTTTGCTGTGCCATGCAGCATGCGGGATCTTAGTTCCCCGACTAAGGATTGAACCCATGCCCCCTGCAGTGAAAGCGTGGAGTTGTAACCACTGGACTGCCAAGGAAGTCCCCGGTAAATGTATATTTAATGTAATAAGAAATTGCCAAATGTTTCTTTTTTTTTTTAATTAATTAATTTATTTTATTTTTGGCTGTGTTGGGTCTTCATTTCTGCGCACAGGCTTTCTTCAGTTGCGGATATGGGGGCTACTCTTTGTTTTGGTCCGCAGGCTTCTCATGGAGGTGGCTTCGCTTTGTTGCGGAGCACGGGCTCTAGGCGTGCCAGCTTCAGTAGTTGTGGTACGTGGACTCAGTAGTTGTGGCTTGTGGGCTGTATAGCGCAGACTCAGTAGTGGTGGCACACGGGCGTAGTTGCTCTGTGGCATGTGGGATCTTCCCAGACCAGGGCTCGAACCTGTGTCCCCTGCATTGGCAGACGGATTCTTAACCACTGTGCCACCAGGGAAGTTCCACCAATGTTTCTTTCCTTTGCTACATGTTAGGTCATATGTCTTGTGGAATTTCCCATATTTTGGATTTGGCTAAATGCTTTATCGTGATACTCCTTAACATGTTCCTTTGTCTTTTCTAAGTGTAACTGGCAATAATAACTAGAGGTTTGGTTAAGATCCAGTTTATTTTTGTTTTGGTTTTGGTAGGAATATTTCATAGTGTGTTTGTGTCACAGCAGTAGGAATAAAATGTCTGGGTGTCTTACTTTCAGATTGTGTTGCGGTTGAGTTGGTTCAGGTCTTGTTAGCCTTATCCATCCATCATAAAGTGTCCCATCAGGGACTTCCCTGGTGGCTCAGTGGTTAAGAATCTGCCTCCCAATGCAGGGGACACGGGTTCGAGCCCTGGTCCGGAAAGATCCCACATGCCGTGGAGCAGCTAAGCCCGTGCGCCACAACTACTGAGCCTGTGCTCTAGAGCCCATGAGCCATAACTACTGAGCCTGCGTGCCGCAACTGAAGCCCGCGTGCCACCACTGAAGCCCACATGCCGCAACTGAAGCCCTCATGCCTAGAGCCCGTGCTCCGCAACAAGAGAAGCCACCACAATGAGAAGCCCGCACACTGCAATGAAGAGTAGCCCCTAGAGAAAGCCCATGCACAGCAACAAAGACCCAACACAGGCAAAAATAAGTAAATAAAATTAATTAATTAAAAAAAAATCATTCCCCAGATAACATTATTTCATCAGGGTTTGTTCAAGTTTCAGAAAGAGGAGGACAGGAGGATATGTGGAAGCAGTTGGCTGAGCATTTGTGTTTTTTGTTTGTTTGGTTTTTTTTTGGCCACCCCACGCAGCTTGTGGGATCTTAGTTCCCCGAGCAGGGATTGAACGCATGCCCTCGGCAGTGAAAGTGTTGAGTCCTAACCACTGGACTGCCAGGGAATTCCCTGAGCATTTGCTTTTATAGTTTTCTACTGAAATCTTTTAAGTCTGATAATTTTTAAGGCATATTGTCCTGTGAAAGCATTGTGCAGTGAGTCCCTGTCTAATCACCATCCAGAGTTAGTCACTCTGCTATCTTTAATTCATCCATCTGCTGAATCATTTGAAAGTACCTTGCAGATATCGTGACACTTCAGCACTGATGTCCCAAGAAAATGCAGCATCTAAGAAAATCAACACTAATTCATTATATCATCTAAAATCTAGTCAATGGTTATATTTACTCAATTGTCCACAAAATATGACTTTAAAATTCTAAAACTTGCTACTGGTATCTAGTGAGTAGAGACCAAGGATAATGCTAAACATCCTACAGTACCCAGGACAGCCTCCACACTAAAGAGTTATCTGGCTCAAAATGTCAGTTATGCCATGGTTGAAAAACCCTGGTCTCTGGGGTATACATACCTTTACTTATTTGATTGTGTCCAATTGTTTTTCAAAATTGAAATGTACTTGTTTTTATTCCAGCATTATACAAAAGTTCTGTCTTGGTCAACATTTGCTATTGGGAATTCCCTGGCGGTCCAGTGGTTGAGACTCTGTGCTTCCACTGCAGGACTGCAGAGGGTACAGGTTTGATCTCGATCCTTGGTCGGGGAACTAGGATCCTTCATGCTACAAAGTACAGCCAAAAAAGAAAAAACAAAACAGAAAAATAAAACAAAAAAATATTGATATTATGGGACCTTAAAATGTTTTTCAGACTGGGACAGATAAAAAAATACTCTTTCATTGTCTTAATTTGCATTTCTCAAGGCCACTGAGGCTGAGCACTGTTTTTTTATTGTCTATTTGCATTTCCTTGTTTGCCCTGCCAGTTTTTTAATGATTTTTTCCTATTTGGTTGCGGGTGTGTGTGTGTGTGTGTGTGTGTGTGTCCGTCCGTCCGAGAGAGAGAGGATGCACAAGGGCATGAGACATTTGTATGAGTTCTATATGTATTCTGGATATAATTGCTATATTGTGCTGCAGATATCTTCTCCCAGTTTTCATTTCCTTTTTTCTTAAAAAGAAATGTCTTACTTAAATAGAAATACCCTTTCCTTAAAAAAATTCCTATTTGTGAAAATAAGTATTATTGTGAAAAGAAGTTTTTTTTAGGAGTTTTATATAGTACAAAACTCAGTTGTCTTGGAACTTGTTAAATTTTTAACAGTACAGTTTTAGCAAATGATCTCGTTATCTTTTTAGTATGTTACTTATCAGAATATCTTCTTTATATGTCAATATATAAGATGTCTTGTATGCCAGAGACATATTGACAAATTCCTATGGAATCTCTTAAGTTTGTATCTTTCTGAAGAATGACTGGTTACTAATAACTAGTTACAAAGTGGGGAGGGGTGGTTACCACGTTTTCATAAAGATAATCATGTTTTCATAGTTTCAAATTGGAATGTATAAAAATATTGTTATTTTAAAAAAGGTTGGAGGCGTGAAAGAGAAAAGAGAGATGATCAAGATGAAGTTTCCAGTGTGAGAAGTGAGGGTGGTAATATCCGAGGTACCTTTAGAGGCCGAGGAAGAAGCCGAGGACGGGGAAGAGGACGAGGCAGAGGAAATCCTCGATGTGAGACTTGATTTTTTGTTTTGTTAAATTAGATGAACACTGAAAAAAGTGTGCAAGTCGTCTGTTTTTCCCACTATCGCATATACTGTTTTAACTGATTTTACGTGTCTGATAATAAAGATGGTTTTGTATTTGTTTGTTACCCCTTGAGATACTTCACTTTGGATTTTTCTTTATAGTAACTATTTCTTTTTTTTTGTTTTTCAATCTGTGATCATTTTTCTTTTTCTTTATTACATCAAGTGAACTTTGATTATTCATATGATTATCAAGAACATGGTGAAAGGACTGGTCAGCCATTTCAAACAGAACTTAATACCAGTATGATGTATTACTATGATGATGGTACAGGCGTACAGGTGTATCCTGTGGAAGAAGCATTGCTTAAAGAGTATATTAAACGCCAAATGTAAGTCAATCAGACTTAAAGAGATGGGTCAGGAAAATCCATTGCAATATCAAACTTTAACATCACTGATAATATAACATTTTCTAAGCTGTTTATTAGTAAAATTAGAACATGTTAATAGTATTTTATATTTTGTTTCTAGGAAATGTTAGTAGAGCATGTATAAAGTATTTTAAAAAATTTATTTTTGGTTCATGTTGTTATTTATATAAGACTCCTTTCTCTCTTGAGGTACTTCTCTGCTTAAAGGATATTAGTTAAAATGTCACGGCATAATATGAATGATTAAATATAAGAATATAAAACTACTTCATATGTTTGAAATTGAACAAGTGAAATTTAGCTTATTTGCAAATAAATGTTTATATTAAAATTTGCAAATGAACATAAATGGCAAAAAATGGTGATATCTTCTGAATTTTATAACAGTTGGTTTCAGAATCATAAGTTTGTTTTTTAACTTCTAAGTTCTCTTTCTTTGTGACACATATTCAAAGGAGACTACCTAATCTTTTTTAGTTTTAGTCTTTTTATTTTAGTTCTTGTAGTAGTTGCTTTCTGAATATTGAGCTTGAAGTTTAGGAGAATATTAGTTTGTTGTATTATCTTTAAGCAAAAAATAACCCCTCTGCCTGTTAGTATTGTGTAGGATGTTTTGCATATTTACATAGTGTGTTTATATAGTGGTGAGAAAAGTGTTTCCAAGTGATGTGCCTAACTAATTTACTGAAATTTGAACCTCTTTTTATCCTTATAAAGGGGAGGAAAAAGGCTATTTTTGAAAAGGCATAAGCATTTTTAGTTTTATTTATTTATTAGTTTTTTGGCTTTGTTGGGTCTTCGTTGCTGCACCCAAGCTTTCTCTTGTTGTGGTGATCAGGGGCTACTCTTTGTTGCGGTAGGAGGGCTTCTCATTGTGGTAGCTTCTCTTGTTGCGGAGCACAGGCTCTAGGTGCGTGGGCTTCAGTAGTTGTGGCACGCGGGCTCAGTAGTTGTGGCTCGTGGGTTCTACAGCACAGGCTTCACAGTTGTGGCGCACAGGCTTAGTTCTCCGCAGCATGTGGGATCTTCCTGGACCAGGGCTCGAACCTGTGTCCCCTGCATTGGCAGGCAGATTCTTAACCACTGCACCACCAGGGAAGCCCCATAATCATTTTTAAAACATCCACCTTTATTTTAAAAAGAAAATGGACCCTAGTCCAGTAATAGAAAATAATATATTCATCAGCATCAACCAGGCATCTTCCTGGGATGCCTTCATGGTGGATTTGATTGGCTTACAATATGAAGCAACTTGTTTATTTTATTCTTGCTTCTTTTGTTACAGTTGATGCAAACAATGAAGAAAAGGGCCTTTTTATGGGCAGAAAGTGCCTGGCATGTGGCTATCAACCTCAAAACACTATTCCTGTCTTCCTTTGTAACTCTTGCTGCCAGGTCCCTTCTGAGACCTGACAGTGGACATGCAACTCCATGTCAGGATAATCGGCCTCCAGTGTGCTCATACAAGTGAGGGAGGAGCATAGCTACTTCAGTGTTGACAAAATTTCTGATCATGCAGTGTAGAATCCAGAGCTTCTAAGGTAGGACATGATAATGTCCCCTAGGACACTGAACAAAGTATCAGACATGGCATTGGGCATGACTCCTTTTTTTGTTATTATTTAGCAGCAGAGTTTTTGGCAGATACTAGAGCACCAGGTTTAGAATGGCTCTTCACTGTTACTGTTCTCTGATTAGTGGACATCTGGATTTGAGGAGTCATGCTTTTGACTTTGTGTCTTTAAGGTTTCTCAAACATAGATAAGCTTATTCATTAGGGTTTGGATTTTCCTCTTTGAGAAGTTACTGAAAAACTTCTTGTACTTCAGGAATATTATGCTAAATATTTTGAAGTAAGAGGCTTAACTGTATTATGGATGGTTGAGTTCTTAAAATCATTTTAACTGAAAATGTATGTTAATAATTTGACATTTTTGATATCAGGATATTAAAAATGGAAGATCTTGATTATTTTTAACTGGGCAGTCTCTTGGCATTCAGATTTAGACACAAGTATGTTTGCAGCCCGTTAGAAGTTTTAAAAAGTGTATACTATAGGTAATAGTGATTTATGGATTTATTTAGATACTGTGTTTCTCACAGAGTACTAGGTTAAAAAGGAATCTTACTAATTATTCAGAGAAGTTTTTGTCTAAGAACACTTTTGTGTTTAAATCAGATGTCTTAATGTCTGAAAATTTCAAATTTATGCGTATGTATTATGTGCCTACTGCATTTTAGCCACTGTGAAAGGGCTTTTGAAGTGTAACAGAAAGCAGAACAGATGTATTATGTGCCCACCACATGCCAGGCACTGTGAAAAGGGCTTTTGAGGCATAACAAAAATCAAAATGTTAATTTCTTCAAGACTTCAATTATTTTCTTTAGCGTTTAAGAAGAGTAAATGATTTATTAGTGTTACTGCGACGTCAGTTGAATTTCACTGATCTAAGGGAGCTTTGCACTTTGATAGTTGGATAAATATCAGAGTATAAAGAAGCAACTTGGGTATTTACATTTCTAAAATAAGACATTTTTCCCACCCAGTGAAAGGTAGCTCAAAGCCAGTTTTCAGTTGTAGGTGATTATTTCTTCAAAGTTAGAATTTGACCTGAATAATTCAAGGGTATCTTGAGTTACCCAGTCTTACTCCTAAATATATGAGCTGGTGTGCTTTCTTATCATTTGCCACCCTTCTTTGAAAACTTGTTCTGTGATTTGGAAACAGTATAGGATTTTTAAACTGTAAGCCATATCATTTGATGTCCTGTATTTCTTTTGTATTATTCTTTTCTACATTTCCCCCTATTTATCCTCTTCTGTTTTTCTAGAATCTTGTTCTCGTTTTTTTTATATGCAGGCTGTAATTTAAATATGTGTTTCTCAAATGCCATTATTATATGTATTCTTCATATTATCTTTATATCTTGGAACTTGTAGTCGTTGATGATACAGTTTGTTCATTTACACTTCTCTCTATACTTTCCTAGAGAGAAGACAGAAGATTAAGGTGTATAAGTTGCTTCTGTATTTTTTTTTGCCCATATATATACCTCATGGTGTTGCAGATATTCTTTGTTTAACTGTATTCCGTTCCCTTTTTTTTTTTTTTTTTTTTTGCGGTCCGCAGGCCTCTCACTGTTGTGGCCTCTCCCGTTGCGGAGCACAGGCTCCGGACGCGCAGGGCCAGCGGCCATGGCTCACGGGCCCAGCCGCTCCGCAGCATGTGGGATCCTCCCGGACCGGGGCACGAACCCGCGTCCCCTGCATCGGCAGGCGGACCCCCAACCACTGCACCACCAGGGAAGCCCTTCCATTCACTTTTAACGTCTTTTATAGTTTGCCTCTAGAAGGGGGGAGATAGTGAACCATTCAAATATAAAATTGTGTGCATCTGTGCCCACATATTCACTCAGTTTTTACTAAGCATTGTGCTGAATGCTAGGGTTCAGAAGTATTAAACAATGTCAGTACCCTGCCAATTTAGAAAACAAACTACTCGGTAAACTTGACAAAGAATACTTCCAATATACCATTATTTTCAGTGATGGGAAAAAGTTGGAAGGCAGTCTGTTGATGTGTTTAGCTTTGTTATTTAAATGAAGCAAGTTCAAGTAGCTTTGAAATGAAATTTTTCACTTAATTGACTCATTAAAAAGTTAATTATTGAACTGTTTTAAAGTATGGTTAATTGTTTATACCTGGGTAAAGCTGATCTAACAAAGAAGTACGTTTTTGGGAAGATAGTATTCTAAATTTCTTTCTACCTGTGTAAGAGAAATTACTAACAGTAGGGTTTTGTTGTTATTATATTTACCCTATGTATGTTGCATTAAATGTATATAATGTTATTAATAAATCAAAATAGTTTTATAACAATTGATATTATAAGCCATAGGCATTTTAATATTCTGTTGAATACATTGATGAAATTTATATTTACTTCTTTATTTCTTTTTTCAGTGAATATTACTTCAGTATAGAAAACTTGGAACGGGACTTCTTTCTTAGGAGAATGATGGATGAGCAAGGTTTCTTGCCTATTTCCCTGATTGCTGGTTTCCACCGTGTTCAGGCTCTCACTACAAACCTTAATCTCATTTTAGAGGTAATTTTTCATACACAAAAACAGTCTGTACTTTAGTTATGCTGTGAACCTAAAACTGCTCTAAAAAATAAAGTCTATTAAACAATTCTAAGGAAAAAGCAAAAACAATCTGTAGTTACCTAAGGCTTAGACTATATCTCAAGGTTTTTTTGCCATTTTATAAAACCCAAATAAATGTCTGACCCCTCAAAGGATTACTTAATGATGTTTCCACCTATTTTTAACCTGATTCTTCTTAGATGGGTTGAACCCCAACACAAACTTGAACACTCTAGGGTGTTCTTGGTCCTTTTAGTCTTCAGGTTGCTGTAAAATAGCATGTATTAAATTATTAAATTAAAATTTAAATTAAATTAAAATTTAAATTTTGAGAATTTTTCCTGTATAAAGAGGGCTAATTTAAAATAGGCTTTCTAGTTGTGTTCTTTTTTTTGTTTTTAATAAATTTATTTTATTTATTTAGTTTTGGCTGCACTGGGTCTTTGTTGCTGTGCGCGGGCTTTCTCTAGTTGCGGCGAGTGAGGGCTACTCTTCGTTGTGGTACGTGGGCTTCCCATTGTAGTAGCTTCTCTTGTTGTGGAGCACGGGCTCTAGGCATGCGGGCTTCAGTAGTTGTAGCACACGGGCTCAGTAGCTGTGGCTCACAGGCTCTAGAGCACAGGCTCAGTAGTTGTGGCGCACGGGCTTAGTTGCTCCGTGGCATGTGGGATCTTCCCGGACCAGAGCTTGAACCCGTGTCCCCTGCATTGGCAGGTGGATTCTTAACCACTGTGACACCAGGGAAGCCCGGGAAAGGATATTTAAAAAAAAAAACAAAAAAACTTGCGTTACCATTATGGTTAGCATTATTAATACATAGTGACTGATTTTTTATTTTGTAGAGTTTATTTATTTAATTTTGGCTGCGTTGGGTCTTCGCTGCTCTGCATGGGCTTCCTCTAGTTGCGGTGAGCAGGAGCTACTCTTTGTTGTGGTGCGTGGGCTTCTCATTGCGGTGGCTTCTCTTGTTGAGGAGAATGGGCTCTAGGTACAGGGGCTTTGGTAGCTGTGACACACAGACTCTAGAGCGCAGACTTAGTAATTGTGGTGCACAGGCTTAGTTGCTCCGCGGCACGCGGGATCTTCCCACACCAGGGCTCGAACCCGTGCCCCCTGCACTGGCAGGTTGACTCTTAACCACTGCGCCACCAGCGAAGTCCCCACAGTGACTGATTTACAGTAAGAAATAATACTACTGTGAAACATAGAAACACATAAGCATAGTGATTTAGAATAGCATAGGTCTGAATTCACTTAACATTCATTATGTACCTACCACTTATTACAGTGGGAAAGATGTCTTTTTTTCCCTTAAGAAGGTAAGGCTTCATTAGGCTTTGCAGTATAAACATACTGATTTAGAGCATGGACTATAGAACCTGCATACATATCCTCCTAGCTCTGTGACTTCAGGCAGTGTCCTGAGACTTCTGTAAAGTGGAAATTGTTACAACAATACATACTTCATAGGGTTGTTATGAGTATGAAATGTGTAATGGCAGTGTCTGGCGTACACAGTAAGCTCTAAATAAGAATTTGCTGTTACTGTTAGTCTTCAAGGATATCCTTCTGTTGATTACTCCTTTTATCTTCATTTCATTTCTACCAGCCTTTTCCTATATGTATTTGAATATGCTTAAGTCTTAACTGTCTTGAAAAAACTATCAAAAGAAGCAAAATATATTTTAGCTAACATGAATATGTGACTGTTGTGAACATTATTATTGTACATATTTTTGGATGGACATATGCACTTATTTTTCTGTGAAATTGATGGGTAACAGGTTATGTGCGTGTGTGTGTGTGTGTGTGTATTTGTGTGTATACAAACATATATATATATATGAGCTTACCTTTGTAAATACTGCTAAACGTTTTTCCAAGATATTGAACCAATTAAAACTACTGCTGTTCAGAGTCTGACTTGCTTCACATACCAACGAACACTGTTGGTGGTCTTTTTCCAAAACATTTTGAAAAACTTAAGCCCGTAGCAAAATTTTAAGGTGATTTTTCTTTTTCTTTTTCTTTTTACAATTCAGGTGTAAATAACATGATGTAAAATGCGGGGCTACTAGGTATTCATTTCGAGTTTTGAAAATTGTATAAGCCTGCTCCAAACAAGATATAGTTAATTACTCTAAAAACTTCCTTAGTGGCCCTTTGCAGTCAGTCCCCCATCCCCTCACCCTTTGCCCCGCCAAACCAAAGCACTTTTCTGATTCTGTTGCCAGAGATTTATTTTGTCTTTTCTTTACATTTGTGTAAATAGAGTTCTTCTGTCTCCTGGCTCTTTCATCTGTAGTTTTTGAAATTCATCCATGTTGTTGCAAGATCTGGATGCTTGGTATACTGCTTTGCTACTGGGGTGTCATTGCTTCTAGAACATTCAGTGGACAAATCTATGAAAATACATTAAAAAAATACACATATCAGCAACTCAAACCCTTTACTGTAAGATTCTTCCTTATTTCCTTCATTCCATATTTCAGACTCTCTTCTCTTTCAGTGAGTATCCTGATTCCCATCAAAAGAGTTTGTTTTTAAATAATTTTAATACTAATTTTAAAGTAATGTCCAGTTACAGAAAATATACTTACTTGAGAAGTAAGTATGATACTAATATTAAGGGCATACAAATGTAAGATACTTAAAGTAATACATATAATGTGTTCTCCAACTAAAATATAGCGAGTTTTAATCTTTATAAGTTAACAGTTTGTATGTTGAGTTTTTATATTTGTACTTTTTCTAGTTTTCTAAAGGTGTAAGTATCCTTGAATTTCAGGGAAGATTCAGATCAGTAAGGATGTAATTTTTATTTGGAAGAAATTTTGTTCTAGTTTTATTTTATCCTTAAATTACAGCAAGCTGTTTTTCTTTTTTTTTCTTTTTTTTTTTTTTTGCGGTACGCGGGCCTCTCCGGCCTCTCCCGCCGTGGAGCACAGGCTCCAGACGCGAAGGCTCAGCGGCCATGGCTCACGGGCCCAGCCGCTCTGCGGCTGGACCGGGGCACAAGCCCATGTTCCCTGCATCGGCAGGCGGTCTCTCCCAGCCGCTCCATGGCATGTGGGATCTTCCCGGACCGGGGCTCGAAACCGTGTTCCCTGCATCGGCAGGCGGTCTCTCAACCACTGCGCCACCAGGGAAGCCCCAGCAAGCTATTTTTCAGAGCCACCATATCCTAGTGGCTGAGGGTTCTCGTGTTGGACAGATAATAAATGGTTTGAGTCTTGGTATTACCTCATACTATTGCCTCATACTAAGTCCATAACCTTTATCAAGTTACTTTATTTCTTTGAGCCTCAATTTCCTCATCTGTGAAACCTACTTTACACTTACAAGGTATTATGAGGAATCTCTGCATGTGTGTGTTTATTATTCAGTAATGGTGGTATTTATTACAATAATTAAATATAATGCCTAAATTTTATTTGGTGATATTATATTAAGGGAAAACTAAAGGAAATAAGAGCAGAAAAAATTGTCAATAAAAATTTATAGTAGTTTGCTTCAAGTTGATGCAATACTCCTTAATTGAAAATTTGTTTTTCACAATTAGAATAATTTGCTACATGTTAAATCAGGATATTTGTTACTTTACAGGGGCAAATTATTTTAAAATCTGTTCTGTTCATGGATATTCTGAGAAATATAACATTAACTGTAATACCCTGTGCTGATTTCAGACTTAAAAAATGTTTAGGTTATTAGAAGTATAGGAGGTACAATTAAATTTTTTGAATGAATGTTCTTTAATAACTCAAAATTCCTATTTATAGGCACTGAAAGATAGCACAGAAGTGGAAATTATGGACGAGAAAATGAGAAAAAAGATAGAACCAGAAAAATGGCCAATTCCGGGCCCTCCTCCACGTAGTGTGCCACAAACAGACTTCTCTCAACTGATTGATTGCCCAGAGTTTGTACCAGGCCAAGCCTTTGGTTCACATACAGGTAACAGCTTTTCTTCTAAAGCAAACAGCATAACAGTGGGCTATTTAGTCCAATTTACCTTTCCTTTTTAAAGTTTATATAGATTCAATAGAAAATTAAAGATAACCCAGTGACTTATGATGCTTTAAATTCTATTCATATTGCCTCCCGCAGAAAGTTATAAATTAAATAGGGATTTAAGAATTATGGGAGGAGCTCTGCTCTATTTATTCTTAACTTATTTGTCTACTTTGTCACATGTGGAGTTTCTACCTATCTTCTTAAATTTACTAAATGATTATAGATGTATTCTGCCAGTTTTCCCCTCGTAAGATTGGAATAGTGTAAAAGTCTTATACTCAAGAGTGGGGGTAGCCTTCCTTTAATTTTTTTCTTATGTGCTTCAACTTTGTCTTGAAATGACAAGATGACCTATATTCTAAATCAGAATTGGGGATCTCTTATGAAGTTATTGTAATTATATATTAAGGAATTGGTGGTATTTAGAATTTCCAAAAATTGCTTTAATGTTAAGAATTTTTTCCTGGATCATTTTTAAGACATTCCCTCTTGGGAAAAAATATGTGTGCTTAAACTTTTTTCAGTCAGGGTGATGATCTACTGATGCTCTTGGATGTCATTTGATCGGAATATGCAGAGGAATAGGTGACTCACTGAAATATCATTATAAACATTGGAACAAATCGTCTGCAGAAATGAAAGCGACCAGACTTCTGTGCAAGAATGTCTACTCCCAACTCCTGTGGAGGAGGTTGGGCCAACACTACAGTGGAGATAAACACCTTTGTGATGATGATGAAAGACAGACCAGAGGACTGCTGTTGTTTTTATAAGAGCTGCCCATTTGTTTGTAATTAGCCTGGGCTGTATGTGCTACCTTTTTTCACGGTGGGAAAGTTAATTATCATTCTGGAAATATTGCAAGATTCTGTCTTTTCCTTCCAGACTTATGTACTTGTGTCCAGATCAATAAAGCAGAAATAGAGAGGCTTGAGTGGAATTTCTCAGATTGTTAGGTCCTTTGCTATTTGATTTGCTCTTCACAGTATAGTGTACATTGTATAATTCACGTGTTGTTGTAGTGTTTCGCATGGACTATAAGATTTATTAATTTGGACACTAAGGGATAAGAAACTTAAACGAATGAGGGTTTTTTTTTTTACTCTTCAGAATGTATTTTTGATATACCAGTGTAGAGACCTCCCATCAATAAAGCACTGATGGACAGTCTCACATATTTTTATTTAGTGTTTCTTTGATTGTCAGCCCTCTGTGCCTCTACACCTAGCAAGCAACTTGGGCAGGTGTTTTAAAAGTTGAAGAACTTCAAGTGACATTTTTTAGGTTTTTTTTAAAAAAGAATACAATGTCTGATGGTAAGTTAGATTAAGTTATTGTGTAAACTTGGTCCAAGATGACATTTTTAACCGTCTTATGAAGAGGCATTCGGTCAGTTGTTAAATTGAAAATACTTTTTCCACAGGGTAGCTAAGATAGGTCAGTCAAGTTGGTGATGCCTGTCCATTAACCATTTATGCATTATTAATAAAATTACAAGAATAAAATCACAATGTTTGTACATTTTTGTGTTTTTTTAAAAAAATATATATACTCATTTACATGCACATACATATTGCCTGAACGAACTTTTTGGCCAACCCAATATAAGCACATGTATTGTGAATATTGTGAAACATACAGCTTCATGGTAGAAACATTATTCAAGCTTAAAGAGCAATTAGAGATGATTATATCATAAACTTAAGTAGGTATTTAAAAATTCAATTTCTATGTTAAAAATACTAGATACTCATTTCTCTACCTTGTGCCAGATACTGTTCTAATCGTGTATACATGAACTATACATACTAATTTAGCTAATTCTCCCAGTTACTAGTGGTGGTTCCTAGTCTACTTTTTATGCCTTTTTTTTTTTTTTTTTTTTTGGGGTACGCGGGCTTCTCATTGTTGTGGCCTCTCCCGTCGTGGAGCACAGGCTCTGGACACGCAGGCTCAGCGGCCATGGCTCACGGGGCCCAGCCGCCCAGCGGCATGTGGGATCCTCCCGGACCGGGGCACGAACCCGTGTCCCATGCATCGGCAGGCGGACTCTCAACCACTGCGCCACCAGGGAAGCCCCCTAGTCTACTTTTAAAGCTTTATTTACTGCATGAACAGAGATGATTCATAGTATTAGGAATAGGGTTCTCTAGAGTTAATGTTTTTTTCATTCCTATAACTTCAGTATTAATACTGGCAGCCCAAACCTTTTCACTCGTACTAATTTTTTGGATCAATTGATGACATGTACCATTAAGTTGTAGAGCAGCAGTGTCCAATAGAAATATTACATTTTCCACACATGTAATCCTAATAATTTTTAATAGCGTTAAAAGCTGTAAAACAAATGAAATTAATTTTAATATACCCAAATATTATGACATTAATATAAAAATTATGGACCAATGTTATTTTTGTACCAAGTGTTTGAAATCTGCTGTGTATTTTACACTTATCCTGAGCACATTTCAGCGCTAGCCACTTCTCAAGTGCTTTGTAGCTCCACAAGGCTAGTGGCTATTGTATTGAACAGTGCGGTTTTAGAGCGTTTTCTGTTATGAATCATTATACTTCTTTTTAAAGCAATATAGTAATCTGGTGGTTGAAGCCTGGATCTGTGTGTCCATGGAGAAGATAATAAATCCATCTGATTCTCGTATGTAGTAGATGAAAGTAAAATCTTGGAATGCTCTCTCAAACTCACTCCTGGAATGTGCCTTTGCATTTTCATTTAGTAAGTTAGAAGGACTGTTGGTGTTCATTTATTTCAACTTTCTCTCTGTAGTATTCAGCTTTGCAATATTTTCAGGGAATTGGCTTTGAGGAGTAAATAATGTTTAGAAGTTTACAGTATAAATTTGTTTTTAAAACACTTTTTGTCCAAAGCAAGTTCATATTGCATTATAACTTAAATATTCTTCACTTCTGAAAAAAAATTTATAAAGGAATTGATTTGTATTTTATAGAGCATATAATTACTTTGATTAAAAGTGTGGAGAAAGGCATTTTTAATTCCAGCAGAGTTGTAAAATGTTTTGTTATTACCAGGGCATTGCACTTTAATGACGTGACATTCTAGTCTTCACAGTATTCACTGCGAGCCAAGGGCCAAACTGCATTTAGGTAAACCTTGTTAGGCAAAGGAGATGAGAAAGGTATGAGTATTGGCCGCCTTAGTATAGATCCTAGCAGAACAATGAAGGGTTGATTTTGCCTTGAATAAAATACGAATTTTATTTGCTTAGTAGCATTTAAGATTCCCTAATTTCATTACAATTAATGAATCTAAGGTTTCACAGAGAATTGACTCCCAAATAGATGTATTGTCATAATTAGTAAGTGACTTGCATTGATATTCTTGAGACGTTTGAATGAATGTGTCTGCATAAGGGTTGATAACATTCCTGTTATTATTCATTGGCTTCACTTGAATACATCTTACAAACCCCTTTGGGTTTGAAAATCATTGAAAGATTATAATTGAGATTGATTTATCATGCTTTTGTGAAGAAAGAAAACGCCCAAGTAAAGAAAAAATGTTTAAGAAAACCATTATTTTAACTATAGAACTAACTTAAAATTTTAGAGTCTGCCCCAAATTCTCCAAGAATTGGAAGTCCACTGAGCCTAAAGAAAAACACTGAAACAAGTAATCTTCAAGCAATGTCTAGAGGTTTGTCTGCCAGTTTGCCTGACTTGGACTCAGAACCTTGGATAGAAGTAAAAAAGGGACATTGTCCATCCCCAGTGAAATTGAAGGTAAGTTGTTATGACCCAAGTGAAGTGTGATATAGCTTATTTAGAAATTTAAAAAAAACATTTATTTATTTATTTTTGTCTGTGTTGGGTCTTCGTTGCTGTGTGTGGGCTTTCTCTCGTTGTGTTGAGTGGGGGCTACTCTTTGTTGCGGGGCACGGGCTTCTCAATGTGGTGACTTCTCTTGTTGTGGAGCCCGGGCTAGGGCTAGGCGCGTGGGCTAGCATGTGGGCTAGTGCGTGGGCTAGGCGCGTGGGCTCAGTAGTTGTGGCTTGCAGGCTCTAGAGCACAGGCTCAATCGTTGTGGTGCATGGGCTTAGTTGCTCTGCGGCCTGTGGGATCTTCCCAGACCAGGGCTCAAACCCGTGTCCCCTGCATTGGCAGGTGGATTCTTAACCACTGCGCCAGCAGGGAAGTCCGAAGTGTGATATATTCTGAGTGGAGTGTAAGACCACTGTTTTTGAGGTACATATATAAATTTGGAAAAGTTTTAAGAAAAATGGTAAGAATTGGAACCATTGCCCTTCAGTAAAGCTTATGGGTTACTAAGTAGTTGAAAATAAATAATATTGTATCATTTTTTAAAATTTATCTTATTTCTGAATATAAGAATATTTTGCTTTAACCTTTTTTACTTGAAATTAGTTTATATTTGAATAATATTTCAGTTTTTTTGTGTGCTTTTTTTTTGGTACGCGGGCCTCTCACTGTTCTGGCCTCTCCTGCTGCGGAGCACAGGCTATGGACGCGCAGGCTCAGCGGCCACGGCTCACGGGCCCAGCCACTCCGCGGCATGTGGGATCTTCCCAGACCGGAGCACGAACCCGTGTCCCCTGCATCGGCAGGCAGATTCTCAACCACTGCGCCACCAGGGAAGCCCCCCTATTTTGATTGCTGTCACACAGTCCTTTCCTGCTCTTTGTACCTACCATCTCAAAACTTTTTAGGACCCCAGTGGATCAATGGTGTCTGCCTTCCCTGTAGCCTTCCTTTTTTTTTTTTTTTTTAAATAATATTTATTTATTTAGGCTGTGCCGGGTCTTAGGTGCGGCATACAGAATCTTCATTGCAGCATGTGGGATCTTTTTAATTGCAGCATGTGTGCTTTTTAGTTGCGGCATGTGAACTCTTAGTTGCAGCATGCGTGTGGGATCTAGTTCCCGAACCAGGGATCAAACCTGGGCTCCCTGCATTGAGAGTGCGGAGTCTTACCCACTAGACCACCAGGGAAGTCCCAGCCTTCCTTGATATGGGTTTTAGATTTCTATTTCCTCTAGTCATGTATATTATTAATACAATCCCATTTGCTTTCTGCTTTCCAGAAAATTATAAAAATTTCTGATCTTCTGATAGTTATACTTGTTTTCTTATTGGCAAAGTATGGTATTAATATAATTGTGAGGTAAAAAGCGTTGAGACTAGGGAAGATCATTGAATCTGGAAGTCAGAAGACCCTGGTTGTTCTGGGAATTCCCAGTGGTTAGGGCTCTGTGCTTCCACTGCAAGGGGTGTGGGTTCAATCCCTGGTTGGGGAAGTAGGATCCCGCAT
Source organism: Lipotes vexillifer (assembly GCF_000442215.2). Lineage (NCBI taxonomy): Eukaryota > Metazoa > Chordata > Mammalia > Artiodactyla > Lipotidae > Lipotes > Lipotes vexillifer. The sequence continues at coordinate 3,720,360 of NW_006770589.1, forward strand.
GACATGCAGCACGGCCAAAAAAAAGAAAAAGTCCATGGTTGTTCTAGTCCGGACTAATTCTGCAATTGTGGACAAACAGCATCACATCTCTAGGCCTTTTTTTCCCCTCATCTGTAAAACAAGTTGGTACTAAGGACCATTCTAACTCTAAAGGAGTCTTATAATCCTTCTTTTTTCAGCTTTGTGGGTTTTTTAAATCTTAAACTGATTGTTTAGCAGTTACTTTATATTTATTGGCCTGGAATAATACTGGTATGATTTTCTTTTACAGTTTGACTGCTAACCTAGTTATTGAGCATACAGTTTTGTTTTGTTTTGGTTTTTGGAGTACGTGGACCTCTCACTGTTGTGGCCTCTCCTGTTGTGGAGCACAGGCTCCGGATGCGCAGGCTCAGCGGCCATGGCTGGGCCCAGCCACTCCGCGGCATGTGGGATCTTCCCGAACCGGGACACAAACCCGTGTCCCCTGCATCGGCAGGCACTCTCAATCACTGCGCCACCAGGGAAGCCCGAGCATACAGTTTTGATATTACTTACATTAACATTGTTATGTGACATTTATTGTAAAAGTGATAACAATGTTTTTATATAAAATACCAATTTCTTCCTTCAGGAATCACCACCTCTACCTGAAGAGGCATCAAATCAACTGTATCTTCCAGATGAACAAGAACAAGAAGAACTTGATTTTTTATTTGATGAAGAGATGGAACAAATAGAAGGGCGAAAAAACACATTTACTGATTGGTCTGATAATGATTCAGATTATGATATTGATGACCAGGATTTAAACAAGATTTTGATTGTAACTCAGACACCACCTTACATGAGAAAACATCCTGGAGGAGATCGAACAGGCAACCACATGTCTCGGGCAAAAATTACACCTGAACTTGCTAAAGTTATCAATGATGGCTTATATTATTATGAGCAGGATTTGTGGATGGAAGAAGATGAAAACAAACACACAGCTGTAAAGGTAATTGTTTCTGACCAACATCTTTCTGTTGATACTGTGTTTTGATTGCACGTTGCTGCTTATGTTTTCCTAAAGTTGAGGGTTTATTTATGAAATTTTGAATATAAATAAATTATATTTAATTTGAAAAATTCCTGGAAATATATCTGATATTCACAACCTGAAAAATTATTTTATTAAAATGACAGTGACATAAGTACTTTAATTACAAAAATAAATATTAACACTCACTGATTAAAAACTTTTTTCAGGTGAAAATAATAAGAAGGCCTTTTCTCATAAGAAGGAATAAAATCTAAAGTCATGGGCAGGCTTAGTTTATATGCTCTTTCCTTTCCTGGCTATAATCACCCTAGCTATGTGAGCAGGGCTTCACAAAGGAGTTACTTTTGTTGCCCCTTGTGTCCTTCTCACCTTATTCTGCAGTGCATGTTCTGTGGTTGTAGAACTGGTTGTTGACAAGTATAGAAGATTAAACTGGCTGATTGTCTCTCCTTGTCCAGTCATAACTTTGTTGCTGGGAGTGGTGTTTGAAACCTTGTTCCAATTTTTTATCTTCTTGCATTTCACCGCACCTCCGGGTACCTATCCCAGTTATTAAGGTACAGTAAGAGAGTGCCAGAGTAGTCTACTGGCTATCTGCATTCCTTTTATATGACTTTTAATGGTATAGATAGGAATTAAAAAGGATCTTTTTCTGCCATTAAATTGATCAGAACCCCCCCAAATTAAATATTTGTTTTGGGGATGGAATAATGAGGGAAGAGTTGTATAAGTATAATATGCCAACTAGGAAAGAGATCTTGGTCAGAAATACAGTTCTAGAAAGGAAAGCCAGCCAACTCGTGGTTGGAAAAAAAGGGGCTGTCTGTCTGTGTAGCTCCATAGCATCAATAAGTGTGCTTTCCTTCTTGAGTCTTCATTTCTTTTCTTCTGGACTTTCTCCATCACTGCTTTTACCCTCTTCTCTAGCCCCTGCCTTTCTGGAGATCCTGCCTCAGGATATGGTAGCTTTTCAGTGACTTAGAGCCTGAGCAGTTCTCTCTGTCCTACTGCTATGGAAAGGAAGTGTGTTTTTATAAAGTTTCTTGGTTGAAAGTCTTTCCTTGTGTAAGGGTTGTTACTTTGTTTGTGATACTTAAATTCTATAAGTAACATCTAACTTAAATCCTTTTGGGAACAAAAAGAGATAGAAAATAAACTAATAATAGGTTAAAATTGCATTACCTCCATTCCCTATCCCTCTGCCCTACTTTGTTCTTCACCATCTACCATTCTGTATATTGCACTTACTTCTTTTCTGTTTCCATCTCATGAATGTAAGATCTATGAGGATAGGGATTTTTGTCTTATTTTGTACACTGCTGTATCTCCAGCTACAACAGTTCCTGGCACAAAGTAGTGCTCAATTCATATTTGTTAAAATGGATAAATGAATTACAGATGAAACATTATGAACTAACCAGGGGACCCTAACCTCTGTGTATAATATTGGTTCTGTGGGAAAATATTTTCAGAGTGTCAAATAACGAACTTTCAAGTCACCTTGAGAAACATATCCTGTTGATAGATGATTATTTGCTTTAAAGTGTAGACAACAATAATTAAATTTAATTAATTCATCTATTGCCTTAGCCATTAAATATTAGTCCAGGGAAAGTAATCTTGGCTATATGGCTCTTAAGCATTATGGGTCTGCTCGTAATTATGTCTTATCTGATCCCTATGTACACTCCTGTTACTTATTTCCTTTGTTTCTAATTCTGTGCTCAACATATAATTTCTCATTAGAATTGTACTTTTTCTGAGAGTCTGTTTAGAGGGAGAGGAATCAATTATTTAATATATATTAAACTCCTACTGTGTGTGTGACACTGCGTTAGGTCCTGGGCGTGGAAGGGGAAGATAACAGTAGGATCTCTTCATGCCTGGTTCTTACAAATAATTGGGGTGATAGACATTAAAATAAGCTGCAGTAAGTACTTGGTCACAAATTATGATAAGTGTGAAAAGTACAAGATGCTATTGGATTAGGATATAAGGGAATGCCTGTGAGAAAGTCACAGTTATAGTGAGATAGGAACTATGAGTAAGAATGAACCATGCAAATAACAGATAAACCATATTCTAGGAAAAGGGACTGGCAGGTGTAAGGATCTGAGATGGGTAAGAATTTGGTATATTTGAGGAACTGAATAAAGATCTGTTGATAGTATTTATGTAAGAGAACAGTTATAGGTATATAGATATGCATCTGATCGTAGAAGGTAACGTGGGCCATGTTAAATAGTTTGGAACTTACCTAAAGTTCAGATGCAGTACCTTGAAGAATTTTATACAGGCCAACAGGATGTGATCTAATTTTTATTTTTAAAGTATCACTAGTTACTATGGCAGAGAACGGATTAGATGGGGACAAGAGTGGCAGAAGAAATCCAGTTGGGAGGCTATTAAAGTAGTCCAGGAGATGTATGTTGGTAATTTAAGATAAATTGGTAGCAGAGGAAATGTAGAATTTAGAAGACCCAGGTCTGAGTCCTGAGGAGTGATCATTTAGGAGTTGTATAGGAAACTGGTGTGGAAGCCAAACACTGTCTTCAAGAGGAAAGAATAATCAGATGTGTCAGAAGCTGGACAGATTGAGTTTAGGTATAAATGAAAAAAATGCCAAATTGGTAGGGTTGTTTGTTGATCATTTCTGACTTTGTAAAGGAAGTTTTGCTGAATCCAGAAGCTGTGTTGAACTGTACCAAAGAGTAGGTGTAGGCCTTCTGTTTCTGACATGTCCTTATTACTGAAGACAACTAAAATGGCCTTTTAATAAATGAGAAAATATCTACTTAAAATCCTTGAAGATCTACAAGGTAAGTTATTATCAGAATAAAACCATAGAGAAGTAGAGTGTTGAAACTAGTTTTGCCTGGGAGACCATTTTGGAATTTGGGTAGTTCAGCTTTGCAAAAGCCACCCAAAATATAGGGGTAAAAGACAAACCCATGGCCTAGTCAAATTCAGGGATTCCAACAGTAGTCCTTTTCCCATTGATTTGGTACCTAAGGAAAATACCCTAGGGAAAG
>NW_006770589.1:3724500-3726848 GCF_000442215.2 Lipotes vexillifer
GGAAAGAGAACTTAACTGCTTTCTCATCTTCGCCTCTGTGGGACCACAAAGCATATTTCCTTAGTTGTGCTAAGCAGAATAAGGAGAAAAAATTGGCTTAGAAGTTATAATCATGCAACCCAAATTCACACTATATGGGTGACTAGAGTAACTACTAGTCATAAATTTAAAGTGATTGTGGCCTGTTTGTTTCCCAGAAATTAGCAGAAGCAAATCTAACTTTTTTGTGAAGACATTCACCTTTATCCTAGGTCTCAAAGAATTTACTCAAATTATTTTGTAATGAAAGGGAGAAGCTTGGGCTTCCCTGGTTAAGAAACCGCCTGCCAGTGCAGGGGACACGGGTTTGAGCCCTGGTCCGGGAAGATCCTACATGCCACGGAGCAACTAAGCCCATGAACCACAACTATTGAGCCTGCGCTCTAGAGCCTGCAAGCCACAGCAACTGAGCCCACGTGCCACAACTACTGAAGCCTGTGTGCCTAGAGGCTGTGCTCCACAACAAGAGAAGCCACCGCAATAAGAAGCCCACACACTGCAACGAAGAGTAGCCCCTGCTCGCTAGAGCTAGAGAAAGCCCAAGCACAGCAACAAAGACCCAATGCAGCCAAAAGTAAATTAATTAATTAATTAATTTAAAAAAAAAAAGAAAGTGAGCAGCTCACAAAGTTAATAAGCAAACAAGGAAATAAGGTACTGCATGTGAGAATGAGCAAGAGTAACAGACAGTAAGACCATACCCTGAAAAATTTTAGATAGTAGGATTATTAAACATAGTATAGAGTAACTGTGCATACTGTGTTTAAAGAAAAATATCTGCAGGGAAAAATAAATTCTAAAGAATAACCTTTCTAGAACTTCTGGAATAAAAACAGTTAAGGCTGAAATTAAGAACTCAGTTAATTGAAGGGATTAACAGCAGATTACATACAATTAAAGAATCAGTGAATTGGAAGACAGTTTACAAGAAGCTATTCAGAAATTAGCATAGAGAGATAAAGAGATAGAATATATGAAAGAAAGTATAGAATGGCATTGTAGACAATCTTTGATATTATTTGGTGTATTTCAAATCAAGTTGTATAATTTAACATCTAGTGGATTTTATTATAAATCTTTTTATTTTTGAGAAAAGTAAAAAGCAAGTGGAATATAGAGTGATAAACATGGTCTAAGATAGATATTTATTCAGAGTTCCAGAAGGAAAAGAGAGAAAATGGGACAGAGTCAGTACTTTAACAGGTAATACCTAGGACTTTTTCTGAACTGCAGAGAGGTACCAGAGTAGAGCAGCCAGGGAAGAAAGGCGGTTACTTTCAAAGAAAAAAGAGTGACTGGACAGCTGATAGCTGACTTCTCACCAGTAACATTTGAATGCAACAGACAATGGAACAGTGGTGTTAATATAACACGGGAAAATAACTACCAACCTGTAATTGTGTGCCTTGCAAAAGTATTTTTCAAGTAAGAGAGGGACATATAATGAGAGGAATTGCAGTTCGTCAAAGGAATTTCCAAAATTGGAATAAAAGTGATTCCAGGTGCCAGAGATACAGAAAGGAGTGTAGGGCAAAGCAAGTGATAAGTATGTGAATAAATCTGAATAAATATTAACTGTATAAAACAATAACTGTGTCTGACAGATCTAATATAACATTAACACAAACTGGGAGAGAGCAATGAATGAATCGTAGTTAAAGGTACTTTTGTGTTTGGAAAGAAGATAATTGATTAGTTTTAAAAGTTTTCATTTTGCCGTTTGAAGGACACCCATTTAAAGATAAGATTAGAAGGAATAATCTTGAAACTAGGAGAAAGGGAAAATGTGGAATAAGACAAGAATAAAGGGGAAGGAATCTTCCAGCACAAAAATGAGGTAGTAAATTGAAACCCAAATATTTAAGTAGCAAAAATGAATATTGTCAGAATATATGCAAATACAACCAGTTATGTTATTTACATGTGACACATCAAAAAGATAAGAAAGCCAAAAGATTGAAATTAAAAGACTGAAAAAATACATAACATAAAATAGTAATAATCCAAAATCAATCTACAGATTCAGTGTAGTCCCTATCAGTATCCTAACTGGCTTCTTTGCAGAAATTGACAAGCTGATCTGAAATTCATATGTAAATTCAAGGGACCCAGAATAGCCAAAACAATCTTGAAAGAGAACAAAGTTGAAGGATTCATACACAGTCCTTACATTAAGGCAATGTTGATACTAGTGTAAGGATAGACATACAGATCAATGGAAGAGAATTGAGAGTTGGGAAATACACCTATGTGTCTGTGGTCAACCAGCTTCCAGCAAAGGTGCCTAAAAAGCCATTAAATAGGGAAAG
>NW_006770589.1:3726902-3735443 GCF_000442215.2 Lipotes vexillifer
ATTTTCAACAGTCTTGGGACAAGTAGATATCCACATACAGAAGAATAAATTAGACACCACCCTAACTCACCGTGCACAAAAATTAATTCAAAATAAATTAAACACATGAATATAAGAGCAAAAACTGTAAAACTCTTGGAGGAAAACATAGAAGAAAATCTTTGACTTTGTATTTGACAGTGGTTTCTTATATGACACCAATAGCACAAGCAACAGGAGGAAAAAATAATTTTGATATTATCAAAAAATTTAAAATTTTGTACTTCAAAGGACACCAGAAGATGGACCTCCCCCCAAAAAAACCGTTTACATTAGCACCCTCCAAAATGAAATAACTGAGGTATAAATCTAAGAAAATATGTACAAGGTCTATGTGAGGAATACCATAACTCTGATGAAAGAAATCAAAGAACTAAATAAATGAGAGAGATTCTGTATTCATACACAGGAAGAGAGACTCAATATTGTCAGTTTTCCCAAATTGATCCAGTGCAATCCCAATCAAGATTCTAGGAATTTATTTTGCGGATATTGACCAGCTGATTCTAAAATTTTATGGAGAGGCAAAAGACCAAGAATAGCCCATACAATATTGAAGGAGAAGATAAATCAGAGGACTGATAATATCCAACATCAAGAGTTACTATAATGCTATGACGATCAAGACAGTGTGATATTGGTGAAATAATAGACAAATAGATCAATGGAACAGAATAGAGAACCCAGAAATGATTTCTAAAAATAAACTGATCTTTGGCAGAGGAGCAAAGGCAATAAAATGGAGAACATATATAGTCTTTTCAACAAATTGTGATGGAACAACTGGACATCCACATGAAAAAAAATGAATCTAGGCACACACCTTACTCCCTTCACAAAAATTAACTCAAAATGTATCACAGGCTGAAATGTGAAACACAAAACTATAAAACTCCTAGAAAGTAATATAAAATAAACTCTAGATGATCTTGAGTTGAGCAATGACTTTTAATAAGTTGGATTTCATTAAAATGAAAAACTTTTGCTATGTGAATGGCACTGTCAAGAATGAGAAGGCAAGCTATGGAATGGTAGAAAATATTAGTAAAACACACATCTGATAAAGGACTATAATCCAAGATACACAAAGAACTCTTAAAATCAACAGTATGAAAACAACCTGAATAAAAAATGGACCAAAGATCTGAACAGACATCTCACCAAAGAAGATATACAAATGGCAAATAAGAATACGAAAAGATACTCCATGTCCATATATCATCAGGGAATTGCAAAGTAAGACAACAGTGAGATTCTACTACACACTTATTAGAATGGCCAACATCTAGAACACTGACAACACTAATAAATGCTTCTGAGAATGTGGAGTAACCCTCATTCATTGGAGGTAGGAATGCAAAATGGTACAGCCACCTTGGAAGACAGTTTGGAATTTTCTTACAAAACTAAACATACTCTTAACATACAATCTAGATTGTGTGGACAATCTTTTGTCCACACAAAAACCTGCACGTGGATGTTTAAAGCAGCTTTATTCATAATTGCCAAAACTTGGAAGCAACCAGGACATCCTCCAGTAGGCAGATGGATAAATAAACTGTGGTATATCCAGACAATGAAATATTATTTAGTGGTAAAAAGAAACGAGCTATCAGACCATGAAAAGACATGTAGGAACCTTAAATGCATGTTACTAAGTGAAAAGGTCCAATCTGAAAAGGCTACATACTGGGTGATTCCAACTAGTCAGTGTTCTGGAAAAGGAAAATGATGGAGATAATAAAACTAGTGGTTTCTAGGGGTTGGGGGGAGGGAGGGATGAATAGGCAGAACAGACGATTTTTAGGGCAGTGAGTTTTTTTGGTATGATAATATTATAATGATGGATATGTCATTATCCATCATTATATCCATCCATATATCAAAACCCATGGGAAGTACAACACTGAGTGAAACCTATGTAAATTATGGACTTTAGGTGATTTGTCATTGTAGGTTCACTGATTGTAACAAATGTAACGCTTGGTGCAGGTTGTTGATAGTGGGCAGGCTGTGTGTGGGGGAGGTTATAGGGTATATGAGAACTCTAGTTTCATATAATTTTGCTGTGAAGGTAAAACTGTTCTAAAACATAGTGTACTGAAAAAAACAAGTTAAGAGAAAATATTTGCAAATCATATTTAATAAAGGAGTTGTATTTTTAATATGTAAAAAACTCTTACAGCTTCATAATAAAAAGGACAAATAACCCAGTTATAAAATGAGCAAAGAAAATGAATAGATATTTCTCCAAAGAAGATATACAAATGGCCAGTAAGCCCATGGAAACTTGGTTGACATCATTAGCCATCAGGGAAGTGAAGTGAAAAATCATCATCACAATGAGATGCCACCCATACCTACTAGGATGACCACAATAAAAAATATATACTAACAATTGCTGGTGATGATGGGGGAAATATGAATCCTCATGGACTACTGGTAAGCAATTTGGCAGTTCTCAAAATGTTAAACAGAGTTATTATATGACCCAGGAATGCCACTCCTAGTTATATACGTGAGAGAAATGACAACATATGTCCACACAAAAACTTGTACACAAGTCTTCCTTGCAGCATTATGAAAGTGGAAAGAACTAAAACGTTTGTCAGCTGATGAATGGATAAATAAAAGGTGGTATAGCCATACGATGGAATATTATTTGGCAATAGAAAAAAGTGAATTTACTGATACATGCTATATGAAAACATCATGCTAAGTAAAAGAAGCCAGTCACAAAGTACCACATATTATATGATTCTGTTTATCTGAAATGTCCAGAACAGAGAGAAATTAGATTGGTGGCTATCTAAGGTTGGGTTTGGGATAGGTTGAGAAAATAGTGACTGCTAGTGGGTTCTGGGCTTCTTTTTGGAGTGATGAAAATGTTGTAATATTGATTGTGATGATGGTTGCATGTGTAAACTAAAAACAATTGTACACTGGGGTAGATTGTACCACAAGTGAATTATATCTTAATAAAATGATTTTTAAACAAGTAAAAGGAAAGACATCCTGTGTACATGGATTGGAAGTCAGTACTACCCAAAGTGATCTACAGATTCAGTGCAATCCCTATCAAAGTCCCAATGGCATTTTTTGCAGAAATAGGATAATGGATAATGATATTTATATGGAATCTCATGGGACCCTGAAGAACCAAAAGCAGTCTTTAAAAAGAAGAAATAAAGTTGGAAATCTCACGCTGCTGATTTCAAAACATATTGCAAAACTACTGTAATTAAAACAGTGTGTTGCTGGCATAAAGATAGACATAGACAAATGGAATTATAGAGCCCAGAACTTGAATGCCAAGACCACTCAGTGGGGAAAGGACAACTTCTTCAACAAATGGTGTTGGGGAAACTGAAAAAATGAAGATGGACCCTTACTTTAACACCATATGCATAAAAATTTTAATAACAGATTAAAGACTTCAACCTAAAACCCAAAACTCTTAGAAGAAAACATAGAAGTGAAGCCTCATGACATTTGATTTGGCAGTGATTTCTTGGATATAACACCAAAAGCACATGTTAAAAAAAATAGACAAGTTGGAATTCATGAAAATCAAAAGCTTATGTGTATTAACAGACACAAAACAGGGTGAACAGACAGCCTGCAAAATAGGACAAAATATTTGCTTATCATAACTGATAAGGTGTTAATATTCTTGAGTATATAAAGAAACCCAACAACTCAACAAAATAACTCAATTTAGAAAATGGACAAAGGACTCGAATAGACATTTTTCCAAAGATGATATACAAATGGCCAATAAGCACATGAAAGTATGCTCAACATCATTAGTCATTGGAGAAATGCAAATCAAAATCAAATGAGTTTATCACCTCAAACTCATTAGGATGGCTACTTTCAAAATAAAAAGCAAAACACATAAAATAACATTTGTTGGAGAGGATGTGGAGAAATTGAAACCTTACATTGGTGTTGGAAACATAAAATAGTATAGCTGCTATAGGAAACAGTATGGCAGTTAGAAAACTAAAGAGATATTTGCATGTTTATAGCAGCAGTATTCACAATAGCTAAAAACTGAAAACAACACAAATGTCCATTATCAGATGAATGGATAAACAAAATAGTGGTGTTTTGGGCGATGGAATATTATTCAGCTTTCAGAAGAATGGGAATCTGTCACATGCTACATACATCACTGATAGTCTTTCAGGACATGCTAAATGAAATAAGCAAGTCCCAAAGACATAGTGTATGACTCCACTTATATGAAGTATGAAAGTATTAAAATTCATGGAAACAGAATGGTGGTTATGGGGTGGGGGGAAATGGGGAGTTGTTTTAATTGGATAGAGTTTCAGTTTTGTTTAATAAAAAAATTTGGGTATCTGTTGCACAACAATGTGAGTATACTTAACACTACAGAACTATACACTTAAAGATGGTTAAGATGGTGAATTTTGTTATATGCTTTTTTATCCCAATTAAAAGTAAAAATTATAAAAGAAACCCAGCCATTTACCAAATAAGTAAAAAGTAAAGAAAAAAAGCTGTAGTACATATATTTATATCAGACAGAATAGGCTTACAAAGTAGACTTGAAGACAAAAAGCATTACTAGTGCTAAAGAGTGTTCTTTTGTAATGATTAAAAGTGAAGAAATTCATCAGAAAGTATAACTTAATATTTGATGTATTTAATACAAAATATTCAAATACGTGAAGCAAAAGTTGATAGAACAAATCCAGTCATAGTGATGTAATTTACCCCCAACTAAATAAGGAATGATCAAATAATTTAAAAAATTAGAATAATTTGAGAAACAACTCTGTACCTAGCAACTGCAGAAATGTTCTTTTTGAAGATATGTATACTACTTTGACCTATTTTATAAAGCAAACTTTTAAGCATTGATAACACATAAAACACACTAATAGTGGAATTAATTTAGTGTTTAACAATGGAAATAATACCCTGTGTGTTTTGGAACAAAGATATATTTTAAATAACTCACCAAAGAAGAAATCATAGTGGAAATTAGAAAATCTAAGTGGAATGTTAGTTGAATTTTAAAGGTGCACCTAGAAAGATAGGCTTAAATGCAAATATTAGGTAAAATGCTTGAAATTAATAAACCAATCACCACTATTATCTTTGCTGTATAAAAATCCTCCCCCCCAGTCTCAAAGGCTTAAAGTAAAAAATTTCTTACACTGCTTGGCAGTGATTGGGTTGGCTGCTGCAACTGTGTGTGTGTGTGTGTGTGTGTGTGTGTGTGTTTGGTTCTGTTTGGTTGGTATTCATACTGAAAAAGCAGCCTGTGTACAGTACTTGCTTATTCATTCATATAGCAGATGGGGTGAACAAGAGGATGAGCTAAAGTGTATAATTGTTTTCAAAATTGGTGCTTAGGTGTGTTTTATGTATATTTGCTCACATTCCGTTGGCTAAAGCAAATCACATGGGTAAGTGTTGTATATGGGCCAGAGTTTATGCTTCAAGGAGATGAAAGGTAATTACAATGGGTAGATGTACGTAATCCTTTAATTTAGGAAATCTGGGCTCTGAGCAGTAATAGAATCTACTGTAGCTTTTATGAAGCTAGAAGTTAGAAAGTTCTCAAGAAGTTAGAAGAAGAATTAGCAAAATAAATTTCCATAAAAGTATATGGAAAGAGGGCTCCCTGGTGGTGCAGTGGTTGAGAGTCTGCCTGCTGATGCAGGGGACATGGGTTCGTGCCCCGGTCCGGGAAGATCCCACATGCTGCGGAGCAGCTGGGCCCATGAGCCTTGGCCGCTGAGCCTGCGCGTCCGGAGCCACCGCAACAACAACCAAAAAAAGTATATGGAAAGAAATAATTTAATTAATTAGATCTAACAGAGGATTAATCATACCAACACTTAATTCTTTGAAAAGACCAAGATTATACTTAGGAAGACAAAATAGAGGAATATGTAAATATTTTAGCTGCAGTGAATGTAAGGATGTAATTACTGATTATGGAGAACTTTTAATAGGTATTTCAGACCAATGATTTGAACATTTAGATAAGGAAAAATTTCTAGAAAAATATATGTTACCAAAACTGACTGGAAAAGAAAGTAAGTTGCTATAGATCATTTTAAATAATCTTCAGACTCCAAGGTTTAACTTAATTTTATTAGCAAGTTCTTCTGAAATTGGAATAATTCCAGCCATGAACAAGTTTGCAGTGAATAGAGCTAATAAGTATTCAAATATTTGTTGAATTGACTGAAGTAAAAAAGGGAATACTTGACTCATTTTATGAGAAGAGCGTAACCTTGATACTAATACCTGAAGAGAACATGAATGAGAAATTCATGAAAATACGAATGAGATTTCATTTTCTAATAGTATAAAACAACCATGAAAGGATCTATGTATTTTTGAAATGTGTACAAACGTACATAGAAGGTAATACTGTAAAAAAAAGGCAGGAATAATTATCACGTAAGTCAGGATTTGGGTTGTTTTTGTGGGAAGGGAGTAGAATACACAGGGTTTCAATATACTAACAGTGTTGTGTTTCTAGTAGTTTTTACATATTTTCTTTTTTTTTAATTTTCATTTAAATTTATTTATTTTACATATTAGTTTTCTAAACAAGTTGCACAGGTATGTTTAATATGTTTTCCTATGTGGCATATTTCATGACAGTACTAAGAACAGGCTAGCATGAATGGGAATGTGTGGGACAAGAAGAGGTAAGCCAAAGATGAGTTACTTCTTGGAGCTGCAGGGCTGTTTTTGGGCTAAAATAAAGGTTAGGGTGAACTTTTTTTTTTAATACTTAAAAATGTTTTTTTATTGAAGTATAGTTGATTCAACATATTGTGTTATTTTCAGGTGTAAGGTTGAACCTGTTTTTGTTTTTTGTATACAGCTATTTGTCTTCTTGTCCAGTGGTCTGCTTGGGGTGGTGTTGCAAAGCTGTACATTGTTGAAGGCTTTATTAACAGGGGACATACAGATAGGACTTCCATCCAAGAGATGTGCTGCTGGGCCTTGGCATCTTGTCACTCATTGCTGGCTGGCTTCTGGGCTTGTGAGGCTCAAAAATTGTCCAGTCTGCTGTCTGTCATGATGCCTCTCCCTAATGAGAAATCTTTAGTTTGAACCTGCAGAACAAAGGAGTAAAAAAACATTGCAACCAGTTCTTCACTTATTGTACCCTCTGTCCGTGTTGATTGTGTGGAAGCCTAAATATACTCATGCTTTTGTTTCTAGCATTTCAGGAAGAACCTTCAAATTGGAAGCTTTTGAATCACATTGGTCAGTCAATCTCATCTTTAGGCTCATCGCATTTGCTATTTTGCAGTATGTCAGCTTTGTCTAGTACTTCTTAGAGTATTACATGAAGTTATCACTGGTGGTCTAAATTTCGATTCCCTGAGTTCTCCTTGGCTTTCCTGGCTTTATATTGTATGACAGAACATACCCAGCTGCTGGATGATTGAGACCATCAGCAGGCTCATTGTTGAGAGGGTAGACTGGAGGTGGGCTCTCTTCTGCCTTGACCTATTCTGAATTTGTGGAGTCCTCAAGCCTTGGGAGACCTGATGGCTGTTATTCACTCTGACTTTGCTGACTACTTTGATGTCTCCTGCTGCATTTCCCTTACAAATGCAGGCAGGCCTTTGTGTTTGTTGCAGATGGTGAGAGGAACTTCAGTTGTGGTGAAGTCTTTGGTATGTACCTGGAAATGGTGTACAAATTCACCAGGAGATGCCACATCCTCACCTGGCAGAGACATGACATCATACTGACTTGGCAAGCTGAGAGTCACCACCACCACTTGAGCTGTTCCTCTTCTCACAGAGAAGAACACCAACTTGAAAACCTCTCTGGCAAAGCTGGGGACTATTCCTGACCAGGAGTCAACTTGTGTGCAAGTTCCACTGAGTGCAGTTCTGGACCAAAAACTAACTTCTCTAAACCTCAGATGGGGATCATTCTTGTCTTCTCTGCCTCACTGAGTTTTAAAGACCTTTGAAAACTGTAAAAAACTGGGCATGTGTGAGAAGGAACAAAGGCCATATGGTTATGTGGGATCAGGAATAATGATGCAAATAGAGGTGAGATCAGGAATTTAAAGACAATGCAGAAGCTTCAGGCTTTACAAAGAGATTGTGACATCAAAGTACAGTCTGTAGATTTCTTCCCCAGGTGCCACAGTGTCAGATATTTTCATAATTAGTCCTTTTGTGTTGTGTATTTTAAAATGCAAAACTCTTTTAATTCTTCCTCCTAATACCTTACTCTGAAAGACTTCCTCAGATTGCTTTCCTCTCATAGGCAGCATGAGGCCCCATCATTCATTCTCCCTTTAGATATGGTTTTGATTTGACTTCTCCCTGCTGAAGAGACAAGTGAATTAGGAGACCTGATTTCAGGTTTTGCCTCACTATTTAAATTCTAGCCAAAGCCCCTTGTACAAGTCAGTTCCTTATTTTAGTACACATACTTCAATTATGGTAGCTTCATAGTAAGTTAACTCTTTCC
>NW_006770589.1:3735453-3735687 GCF_000442215.2 Lipotes vexillifer
CATTCATTAACATCTGCTTGAGTGCCTGGCCTGTGCCACACTGTGCTGGGAGCTGGGAATGTGGTAGTGGACATGACTGAGTATTGAAAATGCAGTCTCCAAGTAATTCATGATGGTGATGTTGATGAGAGTAGGGTGTGTGGATGGAGATAATTAATCCAAAAAATCTAGATAAATAGATAACTACCGTAATTGACCATTGAATTTAGTTATGAGCTGCTTCATAAATAGGGA
>NW_006770589.1:3735697-3768615 GCF_000442215.2 Lipotes vexillifer
AGAAACTTGCTATCACAGTGGAAGTTGGGGTAAAAGTTTGAAGAAATGACAAGTAGAAATATGAATGTAATGCATTCAAATACATATGAATATTGAATATTATATTGAATGATATAATACGAATATTGAAGCTTGGTATAATATATTGGAGAAGTGGCAGTACCTGAAAGGAGATGAGTCAAAGTTTGTGTGTGTGTATTTGTTTATTAATATATTTTTAAAGATTAGAAAGTACTGGAACATTTTACATGGTTACGGGAATGGTCCAGTGGAAAGGGAAAGTTGAAGATATAGAAGGGAGTAGAAAATGGAGCTAAATTCTTGAGACTGTGAGACTGGTAGGATTCAGAGCATTGTGGATCAGGGTTTGTCAGCCTTGGCCCTATTGACATCTTGAACCAGATACTAATTCTTTTCTTGGAAGCTGTCTTGTGCAACAAAGGGTGGTTAGCATCATCCCTGGCCTCTATCCACTAGATGTCAGAAGCACCCCACCCCCATGACAATTTTAAAAAATATACCTTGAAGAGGGTTATGTGGGCAAAATCACCCCTAGCTGAGAGCAGTTGATACAGAGAGAGGTATTGGCCTTTCAGAGAGAGGCTTTGGTTCTTTACCTGGAGGGAAGAAATAGAACATGAGTGTAGATGGGTTTGTAGATTTCGTGGTAGAAATAGGAGTAATTTCCTCCTCATGATTTTACCTTTCTCAATGAAATGAGTCAGGGTTATGGGGCTGGTGAAAGGGTCGAGAGTGAGAAAGTTAAGTCATTTTTGTAGAATGGAAGAAAACGGTTCTTGGAAAAATCAGAGCTTCCTGGTGAGCAGTGGGAGACTACAGGCTATTTCTTCTGCAGAAATTTTACTAGGGAGGCTTTAGACCAAAGAGATTAGGCAGGAAAATGGAGGGACAGTACCAAGATTATTCTTGATTTATTTCTAAAAATGATGGAAAAGATCCTACCTAGATCTTACCTAGGTCATGAGTATTTAAAGCTGTTAACTTATTGAAACTTTTTGGCTTTTCCATTACACCACATTCTCTCACTTTTCCTTCTACTTTGTCGTCGTCTTTTTTTTTTTTTTTTTTTTTTTTTTTTTTTTTTTTGTGGCAATGGGCTTTTTTTTGGGTCTGGAAGATCCTACCTAGATCTTACCTAGGTCATGAGTATTTAAAGCTGTTAACTTATTGAAACTTTTTGGCTTTTCCATTACACCACATTCTCTCACTTTTCCTTCTACTTTGTCGTCGTTTTTTTTTTTTTTTTTTTTTAGTATTTATTTACTTGGCTGCAATGCGTCTTAGTTGCGGCATGTGGGATCTTTTACTTGCAGCACGTGTGATCTTTTAAGTTGCAGCATGCGGGATTTAGTTCCGTAACCAGGGATAGAACCAGGGCCCCCTGCATTGGGAGCACGGAGTCTTAGCCACTGGACCACAAGGGACGTCCCCCTTCTACTTCTGTACCCATTCTTTTTCAGTTAGATTTACGTTTATCGTCTGTTTGTTCCTTAATTGTCAGAGATTCCTAGGCTTATGACTTAAGACTCTGTATTCTTACTCTAACTGCTCTCTCTAAGCACTCTTTCTACTCAGGACTTTATTCACCACTGTATGTTGTTTTAATCCCAACTCTTTTATATCTGGACTAGATTTTGACCTTGAATTTCAGATGCAGTGTGTCTAGCTGCCTCCTGGGACATTTCATCATATTTGTCCTAGAGTTCTTTAAAAATCAACATGCCCAAAACTGAATTTATTATTTCTCCATTCAAAACCCCCTTCTTTAGCTCCTTTTCCTCCTCACAGTAAACAGAACTCCCCAGTTGGTTTATGATTCCTATCTTGGTGATTGCGTCTGTGATCCCTGAACATTGGCATGGGTATATCCCTCTTGCCTCAAGTTAGTAAGTCTTGTTTGTGTTACTCTCATATTTCATGAATTCTTCCATATCTCCATGTTTCTACTTTTCCAGCCTCATCTTACTGCTCTTTTTCTCTGTACACTGAAGTACTTGGGAGTTTCCCAAAGATACTCTTCTCATCTTTAAGCTTTTGTGCATGTTTCCCCAAAGCCTTGAAATCCTCTTGCCCCATCTTTTTTTTTTTTTTTTTTTTTTTTTTTTTTGTGGTACGCGGGCCTCTCACTGTTGTGGCCTCTCCCGTTGCAGAACACAGGCTCCGGACATGCAGGCTCAGTGGCCATGGCTCATGGGCCTAGCCGCTCCACAGCATGTGGGATCTTCCCAGACCGGGGCACGAACCTGTGTCTCTCTGCATTGGCGGGCGTACTCTCAACCACTGTGCCACCAGGGAAGCCCCTTGCCCCATCATCTTTGCTACACAAACTCCTATTCATGATTCAAACTTGGTTAGACATCACCGTCTTTGAGCATCCTTTCATGTTCTACATTTCCTGCTCTCTCCACAGTTACGTAAACCTCTATAGTAGCAGAATACAAGTGAAGGAGCTTGATTCAAGTGTTCTCTCTATGAGTATATGAATGGCTAGGTTCCCAGATAACCCTCCTATGGAAAATAAGTGAAAATTCTAGATTAAATTATTGAAAAAATTACAAAAAAAAAGTTATGCTTGTACCATAGATTGACTGAATATGCAATCCCAGAGCAAAGAAACTGAGCTCAGAAGCGGACATTTACTCAGAGGACATTTCTTGGTCTTGGTTCTGAATGGAGGCAGGTGGGAAGTAACCACTCAATGGTCAAACATTTATGGATTTGCAGCTGAAATTCATAATATACTTCAGTCTGAAAAAAGCTAGAACTAAGAATATAAAGTAGTTCTGGACTATTAAAATCACAGGTGCCTGGCATAAGCAAATGTATATCCTCCTTGGAGGAACTTATTTCAGAGTTTGGCAAACTCTTCTGTACAGGACTGGATAGTAAATATTTTCTGCTTTGCAGGCTACTTAGGGTCTCTGTAGCATGTTCTTTGTTTCATGGTTGGTTTTTTGTTGGTTGTTTTTTGTATTTTTAAATTTTATTTTAATGTAGCCCTTTATTGTAAAAGCTGTTTTTAGCTAGAGGGCTGTACAATAAAACAGACCACGGGCCAGATTTGGCCCACTGATGGTAGACTGATGTCATTCTAAGCCTCAAAATATTCCCATAAGTATTTTCTAAGGGAAGTAAGTTTAGAATGGGGTTGGTGCTCAGAGAAAAAAATGACTAAGCAAGCAGGATAGTTCCACTATCTTGGTGGAGGATTTTATGTATATTTGGAAATAATTTATAATCTGTAGGTTTAAGGTGTAATATTCTGTAAATGTCAATTAGGCCAGACTGTTAACTGATAGCATTGTTCAAATCTTACATATCCTGTAGACTTTTTTTTCCTCATATAAATTACTGAGAGAGGGCTGTTAAAATCTTCAACTGTGGTTGAAATTCGTTTATTTCTTCCTTTAGAGCTGTCAGTTTTTTTTTTTAGAGCTGACAGTTTTTGCTATATAAATTTTGTAGCTCTATTGTTAAATGCATGTATATGTGATGCATATATATGCATCTGAGATGCAGTATACATATGTAGTTATGTATTCTTGATGAATTGATTCATCATTATGAAATATGCACAGTGATCCGTGTTGACTCATCATCATTTTAATTTTTTTTTTTTTTAATTTTGGCTGCGTTGGGTCTTCGTTGCTGCGTGCAGGCTTTCTTTAGTTGTGGCAAGCGGGGGTTACTCTTCGTTGCAGTGTGTGGGCTTTTCATTGCAATGGCTTCTCCTGTTGCGGAGCATGGGCTCTAGCACCTGGGCTTCAGTAGTTGTGGCTCATGGGCTATAGAGCGCAGGCTCAGTAGTTGTGGCGCCCAGGCTTAGGTGCTCTGTGGCATGTGGCATCTTCCCGGACCAGGGATCAAACCCGTGTCTCCTGCATTGGCTGGCGGATTCTTAACCACTGCACCCCTAAGGAAGTCCCTCATCATTATTTCTTGTAATGCCATGTCTGATGTTGAAGCCAAAGTTGTCACCTTTCTTTAATCTTTTTACTTTCAGCCTATTAGTGCCTTTATTTTATTTATATTTATTTTTAAAAATTTTTATTTATTTATTTGCTGTGCTGTGTGGCTGGCAGGATCTTAGCTCCCCGACCAGGGATCAAACCAAGGCCCTGGCAGTGAAAACTCCAAGTCCTAGCCACTGGACTGCCAGGAAATTCCCCAATTAGTGCCTTTATTTTATAGGAGGGTTTCTTGTAGACATCACATAATTGGGTCTTACTAGTTATATTTTTATTCCCTTTTTAATTTCTTTTGTGACCTCTAAGTTAATCAAACGTTTTATAATATTACATTTTATTTTCTCTTTTGGCTTCTTAGTTATGCTTCTTTAAACTTTATTTTTTAGTGATTACTCTAGTGCTAATAATACGCCTCCTTAACTTTTCTAAATCTATCTAGATTATATCACTTCACCGTTTTCTCATCTGACAGTTAATATTTCTTGGCTTACAAATATAATTTATAATTACAAAAATACAGTTCCACTACCTTTGTGCTAGTGTTGTTGTATTACATGTATTCTAAGCCCATCTTAAAATGTTATTATTTTGCTTTAAACTAACAGTTGTCTTTTAAGGAAATTGTGAAAAGAAGAAACATAGTCTTTTATTTATTTATTTATTAAATTTTGTATTTTCGCTGCATTGGGTCTTCGTTGCTGTGCGCAAGCTTTCTCTAGTTGCGGCGAGCGGGGGCTACTGTTCGTTGTGGTGCACAGGCTTCTCATCATGGTGGCTTCTCTCGTTGAGGAGCACGGGCTCAACGCGTATGGACTTCAGTAGTTGCAGCATGTGGCTCAGTAGTTGCAGCACACAGGCTCTAGGGCACACAGGCTTCAGTAGTTGTGACGTGGGCTCAGTAGTTGTGGCTCACAGGCTATTTTCCCTCTGTTTTATACATTAAATTATGTCTACAAATCTGTCTTTATTTTCACTAGCTTTTGTCTGCCATCTCCATTCTATTCTTAAGCTCATCCAAG
Source organism: Lipotes vexillifer (assembly GCF_000442215.2). NCBI lineage: Eukaryota > Metazoa > Chordata > Mammalia > Artiodactyla > Lipotidae > Lipotes > Lipotes vexillifer. Next base: position 3,740,706 of record NW_006770589.1, read on the forward strand.
TACAAAGTTTTCAGTTCTATAACTTATTTTTTTTGTAGTCTACGTTTTTGGCTGGGATTTCCTATCTGTTCACTCATTCAGACCATCTTTTCCTTTAGTTCATCAAACTTAACTCTGTAATAGTTGCTTTAAAGTCCCTATTGTAAAATCTAACATTTGAGACATCAGGAAGACAGTTTCTGTTGACTCTTGTTGTTGTTGTTGTTTTCTTGACTGTGTGTTACATCTTCCTGTTTCTTTTCACATTTTAGATGTTAGATGTGAAATGTTTTTTTACTAGACATTTTAGGTATTATACTGTAGAGATTATAGATTATGTCCTCTTCCTCTGAGGAATGTTGATTTTTTTGTTTTATTGGCCTGACAACTTGGAATTTTGTGAGCTTGGTTTTATTTGTTAGGTTAGATCTGTGGAAAACCTCTCTAACTTGGTAGAGCTTAGCCTCTAAACCCTATGTCTCCTCAGCATCTTATCAGGTTTTGTGTTAGGCTTTGCTAGGGAATCTAGAGTAGGTCTTACTGTAGGGGGTGGGCCTTACTCTGTAGCCTGGCCTAATTTTTAAAGTGCATCTCACCTGGATGCCCTGGGTGTTGATGAGTGGTTAACAAGGGGTCTCCATTCTCAACTGGGTCTATATGTCATTATCTCCCAATGCTATTGGACCTTTAATATAACTGTTCAGCTCAGTCCCATTGCAGCTGTTTTTGGATATGTGTCAGGGAGTCTTATCCTCTATGTATGTAGCTCAGCCTTCAGCCAAGGACTCACAGGGTTCTACTCACAAGGGGTATTGCCCCCTCCAACACTAATTATCTCCCTCTTCCTCAGTGCTCTGCTCTATAGATTCCATTGCTTCAGCTTCCCTGAATGCTAAGCACTACCTTCTCAGCTCAGCAGGACAGCCATGCTTTGCTTGGCCTGAAGCTTGCTGTGCTGTGGTTGGGAAATTGTACTGAGAAAAGAGAGCTGGGGTGATTGTGGAGTCCACCTTGTGAATTTCTCTTCTTTGAGAGATCAGGATCTTGCATTGCTAGTTATCCAATGCCAAAATAGTTACTTTATATCAGTTTATGGTTATTTTCATTGGCAGAAGTAGGCTTGTGTCAGTTACTCTATCATATGCAGAGGCAGAAGATCATAACTGTTATATCATAAAATTAAAGTCTGACAGTATTAAGTCTTTGTGAAGAATGGCACAATAGGAACTCACATACCATAGTTGGTGCTAGATTAAATTGTTAGAACCATTTTTTTAAAAAAATTGAAGTATTGTTGATTTACAATATTATATTAATTTCAGGTGTACATCCTGGTGCTTCAGAATTTTTATAGATTATCTTCCATTTAAAGTTATTATAGGGCTTCCCTGGTGGCGCAGTGGTTGAGAGTCCACCTGCCGATGCAAGCGACACGGGTGCGTGCCCCGATCCGGGAAGATCCCACATGCCGCGGAGCAGCTGGGCCCATGAGCCATGGCCGCTGAGCCTGCACGTCCGGAGCCTGTGCTCCACAAAGGGAGAGGCCACAACAGTGAAAGGCCCATGTACCACAAAAAAATAAAATAAAAAAATAAAGTTATTATAAAATATTGGCTATATTCCCTGTGCTATACAATATATACTTGAAGTTTATTTATTTTATACATAGTAGTTTGTACCTCTTAATCCCCTACTCCTGTCTTGCCCCTTCTCACTCCCTCCCCCCGACTGGTCACCATTAGTTGTTCTCTATATCTGTGAGTCTGTTTCTGTTTTGTTATATTCATTCATTCATTTTATTTTTTAGATTCCACTTGTAAGTAATAACATACAGTATTTGTCTTCTTTGACTTATTTCACTAGGCATAATACACACTAGGCCCGTCTATGTTGTTGCATGTTACAACCATCTTTGTAAACAGTTTAATATTACTTACTAAAGTTGACTATTTCTGCATCCTAGGAAACATCTATTCCATTTCTAAATGTATATGTATACACACAGATATCTAATAAGCATCAATTTCATATCATGTCCAAAATAGTATAATGGATAAATAAATTGTGTCTTTGTGTATAATGGTTTGGTATTTAGCAGTGAAATAAATTAATCATAGATACAGAAATGGGGATGATTTTTTTTCTTTCAATATGTTTTATTCTGATGAAGTTACAAAAGTAGATACAAAATATTTTTTTAAAAAAGTAGTTAACTGACTTAGAAAAATAAAGTCCCTAAAGTTTTAAAAATATAAATTTTCATGTAAAGAACATTTTAAAATATTTTAGCTGATAAGACTAACTTAAACTATTTTCAATGTAGACCAAACATAGAATGTTGTTTTATAATAAATCTATAACACACTGGTAATCCATGTGGATTTACAGAATACTTGTTTGGAATAGAATCTGATAATGAGAGAAAACCCAAGTGAATTTCAATGCAGTTGCTTCAGTAAAATTACTGCTATCACAGGTAATATCAATATCATCCCCCAGAGCCCTTTACAGTCTGAAATATCAAAATCTAACGCAAAAACAAAGGAAGACCGAGGAACTATTATTTTCCCTCTTTGCCAGAAATGTACAGTAGTAAAAAACCAAATCTAGTTACTGAACTGATATTAGGAGGAAATAATGTCCCTGTTTTAGCTGCTTAGTTTGGTGTACCAGCTGGTATTTTCAGGCCAGAATTCTACAGACAGGAGAGACAGCCACCTACAACCAGGCAAGGGTAACACCAGCACCATGACTGGAGCTGCTTAGAAACAAAGAAAGGGGGATGATTTTTAAAGTAATGCTGGTGTACATCAAATAAGAGAATGGTAAAATGATGATAATTGAAACTAGGTAATGGATATATAGGGCTTCAGTATACTGTTCTATTTTTGCATATGTTAGAGAAATTCCCAAATAAAAATTAAACTAAGAAAGATTTGGTGAATGTTATTCATGGAATATATGCAGTATATTATATTATCATATTAAAATATGATTTTATTTACATAAAGGTCAAACACAGGGGAAGTGAAATATATTGCTTAGGGGAACTTTCAAAGGTGGTTAATAAAAGAACAGTTAGGAAATGACCTTCACTAAAATCCATATAGCAGTACCTCTGGAGAAAAGGAAGAGAATGTGATTGGGCAGAAGCAAACAAGGAGCTTTAAGGTATTGTCAGTGTTCTGTTAACCTAGATGGTGGTAACAGGTAATATTCACAGCTATTAATTTTTATACTGTATACATAGAGTTCACACTAAGGCAGAATTATTTTAAAAGACCTGGATGAAAGAATTTTGAGAGTTTTGGGTTGGCATAATCAAGGGAGGCATTATAGAGAAGGGTTAGGCTTAAACTTGGCCCTAGGAATGAATATTCTATATTATAATTAACAAAACACTTAATCTAGGACCCACTGTTTTGTTCAATACTCCTGACCAAAAAAAAAAAAAAAACCCAAAATATCTTCCTTTGGAACACATTCTTCTTGACTTCAGTTTCTCTCTTTTTCATTCAGTCATCCATTTTTTGTTCATTCATTACAGATATCCGAGTACCTGTGAGGTGTCAAGCTTAGTGATAGGCACTTGTGTACAGTGTTGAGGAAAATAAACAGCAAGTCCCTGATGTCATGGAGTTTACAGGCCCAAGGTCCTTTATGTTTCCCCTGTTTGTTGAGCTCAGACTAGGAACCTCTTTTGTATGTTTGATTTAAGGTGTAGACTAGTCAGCCCTAAACAACTGACTCATTTCTTGCCTGTTCCTGGGACTCTGCTTGATTTATTTTTCAGGTTTCTGTGGCAGAGAAAATTTTTTTCCCGCTGCTAAAACAGTGGTTGTAAAATTTGCCCCCTTATAACTTTTATCAGAATTTCCATCCCTTGATGCACGCAAGAGCTTTTCCTTGGTTTTTAGGCACTATCTGGAAATGTACAAAATCAAAACAGAATAGGTAGTCCAGCTAGTGAAGGTAACCAGTTGGCTTGACTTGAAGGGGGAAAATGGAGAAAAGAGAGCTGAGGACAGAAAGTAGCCTCTGGTGCTGTAAGTAGGTGGGTGGACTGTCTCTTAAATAAATGTTAAAACCTTGTGATTGTTGCGAAGAACAGTGATGATGAAAATGTTGTGTCTCAAAGAAAGTGGATTGAAGAGTGACTAAGAATTCAATACTACAACAATGTATGTCAGTAAATGAAAAATCAGATGCTAAAGTATCTCCTTCAAAGATAGTGTTTAAGTTAGCTATTACAATGTAAATATGTAGTTTATAAAATCTGGCCTGTTCCTTCTTTGATGGAATTGCAGTGATGTGCAACACAGATGTATTTTTTAATATCCTGATAAAGATAATTTATGAAAAATACAGTTTACAATTTTTAAATTACTGTTTCTTGAGTAAAGAAAAGTTGCTCAACATTGATAGGTCTAAGACCTAACTTATGTGTCTTCTCTAATGCACTGGAATTAAATATTATTTGGGAATTGGTTCTAGAGTCCTTTTAAGTTGAAAACTGAGTATGGCCAAAATACTTTTAAAAGTCCTTTAAACGACTTGTAAAATACGTATGTGGTTTTAAACATAGCCCCCACATCATAATATGCATATGTAAATTTATCATATATTTAGTAATGTAGCAGGATCGTATTTATAAAATATTTGAGTGTTCCACTGTTTGAAGCACTTGAGCAAATTTATGAAGATTCTAACTTGTTGGCTTTTCCTGTTCATGGTCATCTTTTTCCTAAGAGGCTGATTTTTAAAATAATTCAAATTTAGTCAGTGTTTCTCAACTTTTTTTATTCATGAAAGCCTTTAATTATAAAATTAGATCCTTGAGGATATGCTGAATCTATACTTGTTTAGATACTTTACCTTTTAATCTCTCTTTTTTTTCTTTTTCTTTTGGCCGCACTGCATGGCTTGCAGGGTTTCCCTGACCAGGGATCAAACCCAGGCCCCCGGCAGTGGAAGTGTGGAGTCCTAACCACTGGACTGCCAGGAAATTCCCTAGATACTTTACCTTTTAATGGTCAGGACATTATTGAAATGTATGCATCCTTTTGTTGGGTTTTTCTTTATGTGAATTAACATTTTAGGGCTTAATTACTTCACTGCGTATGTTCATTGAGTAGAATGGCAGTTGCATTAAAAAATAACTTAAAAAGTTACTGTAATTGCTGAACAAGTATAATCAAATTTCAGGTTAAAAATGTTAGTACTATTGTGATGTACTGAAATTGAAGATTGTTTGGGTAGGTGGGATGGGAGCAGATTGTGAAGTGTCTTGAAATCTGTGTAGGAATTTAGAAAAGGAGCGATTGCAGTTCTTACAAAGAAAAGTGGTATGATCAAAATATGGTTTAGTAAGGTTTAATCTAACAGAGGCATTAGCCTAGGTCAGAGTAGGGGAGGGTAGAAGTTGAGTTAAAACTTATTTATAATAATCCAGGGGTGAAATGAAATGCTGAACCAAAGGGATATGTATAATATGTATGTGAATTTTTTGAACCACCTGAGAGTTAGTTATAGGCACTATGCCACTTTATCCCTAAATATAAAGTCTGTATCTCTTAAAAACCAGTACATTCTCCTACATAACAATAGCTGTCAAACGTAGAAAGTTTAGTCTTGATAGAATGCTATATCTAATATATAGCCTATATTTAGATTTCTCTAATTGTCTTAATACTGTCCTTATAACTTTTAATTTTTTTTTGATACCAACTGCAAGAATCACACATTGCATTTAGAATTACATAATTTTAATTTTCTTTAATTTAGAATAATACCTCAGCCTTTTTTTTTTTTTTTTTTTTTTGCTTTTCATGCCAGTGGCTTTTTTTTTTCTTTTTTCTTTGTCTTTTCCATTATGGTTTATTACAGGATACCGAACATAGTTCGCTGTGCTATACAATAAGATCTTGTTGTTTATCCATTTTATGTGTAATTGTTTGCATCTGCTAGTCCCAAATGCCCAATCCAGTCCTCCCCTGTCCCCCTTTCCCCTTGGCAACCACAAGTCTGTTCTCTATGTCTGTGAGTCTGTTTCTGTTTTGTAGATAAAGTTCATTTGTGTCATATTTTAGATTCCATATGTGAGTGATATCATGTGGTATTTGTCTTTCTGACTTCACTTAGTATGATCATCTCTAGGTCCATCCAAGTTGCTACAAATGGCATTATTTCATTCTTTGTTATGGATGAGTAATATTTTATTTTGTATATATATATGCACACATACATACACACCACACCTTATCCATTCATCTGTTGATGGACATGTAAGTTGTTTCTATGTCTTGGCTATTGTAAATAGTGCTACTATGAACATAGGGGTGCAGACATGGACATTTTTGAAGAATCCAGGTCAATAGTTTTGGAAAATATCCCTCAGTTTAGGTTTGCCTGGCATTTCCATATGACTAGCTTTAGGTTAAATATTTTTGGGAGGAATATTACATAGGTTATGTGCCGTCTTTAGTATATCACCTCAGGAGACATAATGATGTCATTTGGTTTTCATGTTGTCACTTTCCTTTATATGTCTTCTGCAAACAGATGAAGAAGGTACCTGCTTCCCTTTGTAATTAATAAGTGATCTCTGGAGTAATATTTTAAAGCCGTGTTCCCCAGCAGTCTTCACTTAGTGTTTTAGCTTCCATTGATGACTTTTGCTTGAATCAGTTTTACTATGGTGATTATAAGATGGTAATTTTTTATTTGTTACTCCCTCTATGTCAGTTAGCATTCTTCTGTAAAAGAGAACTTTCCATTCATTTTTTATTTTGTATTTTAACTTTCTCTTCTCTCTCTGTCTTTTTCTGTCTCTTTCTAATGTCAGTATGGACTCTTGAATGGATACCATTTTGATGTTCAAATGTTTCACATTTGGTCAGGTTAGAACTTTCTCAAGATGGCTAATGTATACCAGTGTTAGGTCCCCATTGCTTAGCACTTTTCATACCTTATGACATGACAAAATGGCATGCTTGCCTTTACTGGGGGGGGTGTCTTTTTTTTATTATGGTAAAATATGTATACAGAAAATTTACAGTTTTAACCATTTTTGAGTGTACAATTTCCGCCTGCTTTTTAAATGTGGTCTTCCCTGGTCCTACCCTTGACCTGCTTCTCTTAGAACTTTGTTACCTTGTCCAAGTGAGAGAATTTATTCCCAGGTTTTTAATCATTAACTGTATGCTAATGACATCCTAGTGTCTTTGTGGGCCTCTAGAACTGTAACCAGTAGCTATTAGATTTTCCAGCTGTGTGTCTCGTGTTCCATAGGTATCTCATTTATATTCTGTCTCCATTTTAAAAATTAAAGGAAACCTACCCTAAACCTGTTTTCTATGTTTTTTAAAATTTTGGTTGGATGCCTTAGGAATCCTCATCAACTTCTAACTTCCAACATGCAGTGTGTCACTAGGTCCTATCCATCCTTCCATAACCATCACTGCCATGCAACAGTTCTGGTCTGCACTATCTCTCTATGGGGTTTGTATACTAGGTTCTTGGCTCTAGTTCATTCTCTTTCTAGCTTTCCTCTTGTCAGAGAGTAGTCTTCCTCCTTCCTTTCTCCTTTCCTCCTTTTTTCCTAGCAAGTAAGGGAATTTACTACCAGAAGTCCAAGGAGTAGTACTTGCTTCCAGACAAGTCTTTGTCTAGAACTTCAAAGAATGATTTCACATTTCTCTACTATCTTTGGTCTTCTTTCCTCTGTGTTAGCTTCATTTTCAGTCAGGCTTTCTCTGTGAGATGGCAAAGATGGCTGCAAATAGTTTCAGGCTTACTTAATTTTCAAAATAAGTGATCCCAAGGAAAAGAATGAAAATCCTTCAAATTTCTAAAATATTAATCCTACTATTTTCCTATTTTTCTTAATGCTCTTCAGTGCTTTTTTACCTCCCTCAACATAAAGTTCAAATTCCTTGGAAAACAGGAATTCATGATTTGGCTCTTACATATCTCTCTGTCTCCATTGTGCCACTGCTTTCAGTTTTAAAATTCATAATCAATAAATACCAAGATGCATGTGTTATTTCTTCTGTCTGCACTATTTTTTTACATTGTTTACTTGCCAAACTCCTTTTCATCCTTTAGACTGCAAAACCCAGTTCAGATTTTACTCTTCCCAGGAAATACCTCTTTGATAGTTTTTATTGTCATCCACCCCAGAAAAATCATTTTTAAAATTTTATTTATTTATTTTTTTGCCATACGTGGGCCTCTCACTTTTGTGGCCTCTCCCATTGTGGAGCACAGGCTCCGGACGTGCAGGCTCAGCGGCCATGGCTCACGGGCCCAGCCGCTCCGATATGTGCCAATTTTTAACTCTTATAGTGAAATGTAATTAATTTGTTTACAAGTCTTATCCACTGATTATTAAGTCTTTTTGGTCCCCTTTTGACCAAGGCAAAGTATAAGTTTATTTAAGAAAACAAAATTAGACTGGCTATAGATTCAATTGGGGTAGACTGTGTAATTCATATCAGCCCTCCTGCCGAGAACAACTGGAAAAGTAGGTAAAAAAATTTGCATGAAAACACAGTAGAGCTAACAATACAATAAAGAATTGTGTGGCTAAAATCTGGAAGAAGGAAATCTGAAGAAGACTGACATTACAGTCTGCATTTCCCTCAGAGGCATCAGCTAGTTCCAGAAGAAGCAACTGAAAAGCTGAAAAGAGATTTTTTGAAAAACTCATGGAACTAGGGCAATAAAAATTGGTGTTCAGAAACCAGTTGGGGACCTCTAGTAAGCCTTCTAGGCTTTGGGACTCTGAAGGCCTACATCCTAGAAAATCAGGGTAACTTAAAAAAGATATGCTCTCGGTAGAGTTAGCGTCTGTTCATTTTAATCCCTCATTGGATCAGCATGCTGATGCCTGTAGCCACTTAGTTGAAGGAAAACACAAATCCTTTCTGGAGTAAAATATCATCCTAAGCCTCAAGTTTTCAAAAATAATGTCTGCCCCCCCAAAATAATCAGGCATACCAGAAGACAAGATGATATTATAGAAAAAACAAAAGGAACAATAGAAAATAGAGACAGATCCACAGAGATCCAGGTAATAGAGTTATCAAACAGACTTTAGTTATTATTAACATGATTTTTAAAAATGGAGAATTTAATCAGAGAAGTAGAAATTTTAAAAAGGAATCTAACTGAAATTCTGGAAATGAAATATATAAAATGAGTGCAATGAACTGGCTTAACAGTAGATAAGTACATGCTGAATACAGAATTACTAAGATGGGTTAAGGAAAAATCAAGATTGAAGCATGGAGCAAGAAAAGTGGAAAATAAAGAAAATAGTGTCAGAGACATAGGAGATACAGTCCCAAGCTCAAACATACGTTTGATTGGATTCTCAGAAGAGAGGAGTGAGAGGATAAGGCAGAAATATTATTTGAAGAAATTATGGCTGACATTTTACCAAAACCGATGAAAGATATAACAAGGGATAAATTCAAGAGGTCCTATGAACTCCAAAGAATATAAATATAAAGAAAACCACATCAAGGTTATAATTTAAAACTGCTGAAAATAAATAACAAAAGCCAGAGAAAAGGACAAACTTCTTTAAAAGCATCAATAGTAAGACTTACAGCTAACTTTTCAGCAGAAATAATGGAAGTCGGGAGACAATGGGGTGGTATAATCACAGTACTGGAAGGGAACTAGTGTTCAGAAATAAAGGTAAACAAATAGTTGAAGGGTACACTTAATATAGGTGAATTTTATGGTATGTAAATTGTATCTCAATGCAGCTGTTTAAAATGAAGGTGAAATAACCAACAGATATGTGAAAACTGAGAAAATTTATTTTCAGCAGATACGCTTTAAAGAAAGTACAAAGGAAGTATTTTAGGCAAAGGAAAATGATTCCAGAAGAAGGTGAAGGTACAGAAAGGAATAAAGAGCAATGGAAATGGTAAATACATGTGTAGATTTAAATAAATATTGACACTAACCACAACAAAGTTGGTATAACTCTATGGGTAAAGTGGATTTTTAAGGCAAAAAGAATTATTCAAGATTAAATGGGACATTTCATAATCATAAAAGGTTTAGTTGCACCAGAAAATATATTAGTTCTAAACTTGTATGCGTTTAATAGCAGCCTCAAAATATATAAGACAAAAATTGATAGGTGTGCATAGACAAATTTATAATCATAGTGGGAGATTTTAATACACCTTATCAAGAAAGATGCAAGGTATAGCAAGCAGATGAAAAAATCAGTAAGGATGTGGGAAATGTAAACAACACAGTTAAGAAACTTGGCTTAATTGACAGAAATGAAATACTGCACCTGACATCTGCAGAATTCACATTCTTTTCAAGTGCACATTAACCCTTATACCATACACAGAAAAATCAATTCTAGATATATTGTAGTTTTAAATGTGAAAGTCAAAATAATAAAATCATAAAAGATTAATATACTATTTCCATGATCTTTTAGTACAGAAAGATTTACTAAACAGGAAATAACACAATGAAGCAAATGATTGATAAAATGTACTACATTAAAAAGAACTTTTCAACAGAAGATACCATAAAAGAGTGAAAAGGTAAGATACAGAGTAGAAAAAAGACATTTACAACATTTTGTAAAGAATTTATACAAATCAATGAGAAAGACAACTGTATAGGAAAATGAGCAATAGAATTGGGTAGTCATATCACAAAAAAATTATCCAAATAAAATATACTAAAGGTTTTCATCATTATTAATAATCAGAGAAATACAAATTAAAACCACAGTGGCTACCAGAGTGGCTACATATTTAAATTTTTCAAATTTTTGAGATAATTATAGATTCATAGGAAGCTGGAAAAACAGTGCAGAGAGGTCCAGTGTATGCTTCACCCAGATAACCTTGAAAGGTTATCTTAGATAATTAAATCTAATTAAATCTGATAGCTTAGATAATTAAACCACAATATTAAAACCAGGAAATTGATGTTTATTATCACAAATGTGTGTGTATACTTCTCTATCATTTTATCACATGTAGATTCACATAACTACTATAAAAGTCAAGGCACTGAATTATTTTATCACCACAAAGATCTCCCTTGTGCTATTAAACTTACACCCATCTGCTTCCCCTCTGCTATTCCTAATCCCTGGTAGCCATCAATCTGTTCTCCATCTCTATAATGTTGTCATTTTGAGAATGTTATATAAATGGAATCATACAGCATGTTACCATTTGAGATTGATATTTTTAAAAAATCATAATGCCCTTGAGGTCCATCCAAAATGTAGTTTATATCCATAGTTTGGTCCTTTTCAAAAAGACTAAATTTTTAAAAACTGACAGTACCAAGTGTTGATGAGGATGTAGAGCAATAGGAACTTTGATATACTGCTAATGGGAATGTAAATAGGTACAACTACTATGAAAACATATTTGCATTTTCTACTAAAGTTGAAGTGCACCACCTGATTCAGCAATTCCGCTCCTAGTAAATACTCAATAAAAATGTATGTTGTCATAAATCACAGGAATTTTTTTTGGATTCATCTCCTAAAGTAAGGGAAATAAAAACAAGAATAAATAAATGGGACCTAATTAAACTTAAAAGATTTTGCATGGCAAAGGAAACCATCGATAAAAGGAGATGACAGCCTATTGAATGGGAGAAATTATTTGCAAATGGTATGACCAATAAGGGGTTAATATCCAACATATATAAACAGCTCATACAACTTAACATCAAAAAAAAAAAAAAAAAGAATGCTCAAGTAAACACTAGTTGGACCGTTAAAAAATAATAATAATAAAAAAGTAAAAACAACAGAATACAAAAAAACAAACAAACAAAAAAAAAACAAAAAAAAAGAAAGAAACCCGATTAAAAAATGGGCCAAAGAACTGAATAAACATTTTTCCTAAGAGGACATGCAGGTGGTTAACAGGCACATGAAAAGATGCTCAGCATCACTAATCATCAGGGAAATGTAAATGAAAACCACAATGAAATATCACTTCACACCTGTCAGGATGGCTCTCATCTAAAAGAACACAATAACAAATGTTGGCAAGGGTTTAGAGAAAAGAGAACCCTCCTACACTGTTGGTGGGAATGTAAATTGGTGGAGCCACTGTGGTAAATAATATGGAGGTTTTTCAAAAAACTAAAAGTAGAACTACCATGTGACCTGGAATTTCCAGTCCTGGATATATACCTGAAAAAAACAAAAAACACTAATTTAAAAAGACACTTGCACCCAATGTTCATAGCAGCATTATGTACAACTGCCAAAATATGGAAGCAACCTAAGTGTGCATCAAAAGATGAATGGATAAAGAAGATGTGGTATACACACACACACACAGACACACACAGACACACACACACACACACATAGTGGAACACTACTCAGCCATAAAAAAAGAACAAAATTTTGCGGTTTGCAGCAAAGTGGATGGACTTGGAGGGCATTATGCTAAGTGAGTAAGTCAGAGAAAGACAAAATACTGTATGATCTCATTTATATGTGGAATCTAAAAAATACAACAAAGTAGTGAATATAACAAAAAAGAAACAGACTCACAGATATAGAGAACAAACTAGTGGTTACCAGTAGGGAGAGGGAAGTGGGGAGGGGCAATATAGGGGTGGGGTAGCAAGAAGTACAAACTATTAGGTATAGGATAAGCTACAAGGATATGTTGTACATATCCAGGGAATATAGCCAATATTTTATAGTAACTATAAATGGAGTATAAACTTTAAAAATTGTGCATTACTGTATTGTATACCTGTGACATATAATACTGTATATCAACTACAATTTACAAAAAGGTAAAAAAACATGTTCACCAAATAAGTGTTCAGTAAAAACATATTTATAGCAACATTATTTATAGCAGCTATAGTCTGGAAAGGACCTGATGCTCATCAACAGTAGAATGGATGTTTGTATTTATCTTTTTTTAAAAAAATTACTTAATTTTTATTTTTGACTGCGTTGGGTCTTCGTTGCTGCACGTGTGCTTTCTCTAGTTGCGGTGAGTGGGGGCTGCTCTTCGTTGTGGTGTGCAGGCTTCTCATTGCAGTGGCTTCTCTTGTTGCGGAACACGGGCTCTAGGCATGCAGGCTTCAGTAGCTGTGGCATGTGGGCTCAGTAGTTGTGGCTCGTGGGCTCTAGAGCACAGGCTCAGTAGTTGTGGTGCACGGGCTTAGTTGCTCCGTGGCATGTGGGATCTTCCCGGACCAGGGCTCAAACCTGTGTCCCCTGCATTGGCAGGCAGATTCTTAACCACTGTGCCACCAGGGAAGTCCCTAGAATGGATTTTTTAAAATTGTGGTTTGATCATACAATAGAGTACCGTAGAGCAGGGATGGACAAACTTTTTCTGTAAAGAGCTGTGTAGTAAATATTTTAGGCTTTGTATGTCATACATTGACTACGGCAACTACTCAACCCTGCAGTTGTAGCATTGGAGCAGCCGTGTGCAATATGTAAACAAATGGATGTGGTTGTGTTCCAATGAAACTATTTACAAAGACAAACTTTGGCCTTTAGGGGCTGTAGTTTGTTAACCTCTGCTGTAGAGCCGCAAACTATAGGTGAATCTCATAAAGATAATTTTGTGTTAAGGAAACCATACATTATGATTACTTTTTTATAAAATTCAAAAACAGGAAAAATGAATCTAAAGAATTAAAGTCTGAGTATTGGCTGTTTTTAGGAAGAAAGACAGGGCAGTGCTAGGAAGGAGAATGAAGGGTACTTCTAGTGTGCTAGTTATATCATCTTTACTCGAATGGTGGTTCCACAGGTCTCTTCACTTTTGACTTATTGAGATATATACCTATGATTTATGCCCTTCTCTAGTGTGTGTGTATACATATATATGTAAACGGGGGTGTGTTACACCATACTTAGTTTTAAAAGTTAAAAACAAAACAGAAACGTATTATTTGTGTTCCCATCAGAATAGAACTGTGTTTATTCATTTTTGGTATATGATAAACATACAATAAATGTTCATTGAAGTGGGAGTTGCTAATAGCAAGCTCTGTAGCAAGATAAGGGACAGTGAAGAGTAATGACTCAATTAGCTTGAAGAGCTTATTGAAGACTTTTGGGAAAGCAATTTTGGTATAGGGGAAGTAATCATTTAAGGCATTTTCATGAAAAGAAGATAGATCCTAGTTTAAAAGGCTAACTGGATCTAATAAATGGTGTGAGCTGTCAAGTAACATTCATGTTTGAAGACAGAAGGAAAAGATTGTTTGGATAGCTGTTAAAAGCAAGATGCCACAACTATTTTGTAATGATGATGTTTAATTTGGCTCATCAGACAGATACTTTTGTCATGTCTTTTACCTCCTTACACTCTTTTTAGATGTTACTCTGTAAAGGGTCATGGACCAATTAGCACTCAGGAGTAGTGTAGATGTGATACAGAGTTTATTGGGGAAAACTTACCAGAAGTAATAGAATGCAAGTAGTCCTTCAAACTCTTTTTTTTCCCCACAGCTTCAGCCAGGCTTCAATAGTCTTCATGCATTATGGCCCGATGACCTTCCAGTAGAGAATGGCCTCCACCTCTGTAATGTTTTACATATATGTAGGTCAGGGCAGGGAACATCTATGTGATTATGTAACAAAAATTAGAAAGGGGCCCTAGGGGCAGGGATGGGCCCATTTTTCCTTTGAGCTAACAGCTTAGACCTACGCAGTATCCTTGCTACTAAGCTTATAAAAGCGGTTTGGAAATGAACCTTCAGAGCCATCTAGGTTTATGTTTCATCACATGTTTCCCACTATTAGAAAAAGAGGCAGAAACTTCTTGGACTAGTGTTAAAGATCTATTAGCTTTCTCCAGCTTCCTTACCAGACCACTGGTTCTAAACAAATTTTGTCATTTACTGAATTCTGATAAATGATTGCTTATTCCAAGCTTCTCATCTTTGCTCATAGTACCTAATTTAGGATGCTTTTCCCTTTCTCTAAGTTCTCATTCTAAGGAGCTGCTTTGTCCCATCTCTTCTGTGATGCCTCCCTTATGATCTCAATTCTTATACCAAATACTATCCACTTTTCATACACTGTCTAATATTATTTTTATGTGTGCATTTCTTTCTTTCCATCTAACTTGTAAATTCCTTAAGCGTAGGGAACATGAATTTGGATTACTTTGTAACCTCTGTAATACTCTACTGGTCTTGTGTGTAAATGCTCAACAAATAGTTAATGATAAGAATGTATGTTCTTATAATGTATTTTAATTATAAAATAGTCATAATATTTTAGGGTTCTTGATGCCTCTTTTAGACTCTGAATATTAATTATTATTAAGTATAATGCTAGATTCTTTATTAGAACATCTTTTCTATTCAGTTGCAGTAAATTCCTGTTTTTAAAACTCATTTTTTGAGATTAGTATCAATTATTGTCTGTTGGTTACTCTATTAGCCAGTTCAGTAATTAGATTCCTCCATTCTACTTCAGCAAGAAGTTGAGAACTTTAAGAAGCTAAATCTCATTAGTAAAGAGCAGTTTGAAAACCTAACACCTGAACTTCCTTTTGAGCCAAACCAAGAAGTTCCTGTAGCACCTTCACAGTCCAGGCAAGGTATGTAAATCTGATTTTGTGTAAGTGTCTGAATAATATTAAAGCAGTTCTAAATTGTTTTTAAAGTTTGCTCCTTTTTTATTTGTGGAAAACATTTAGATATCTGGTAAAAGACTAGAATTTTAAAACTCAACTTTTATTTATTCTTTGGTGAACTTCAAAACATTTTAGAGACTTAAAAATACAGATTGTAAATTTGGTAAGACAGCCATGTAGTAAATGATCATAGTTGGAAGCCCACCTTACTCTTGGTGAATAGGCAGGTAATCACAAAGGTGATCCAGGAGTTGTCTATTATAACACCATCTCATGCTCAAACCCAAATGCTTACTTAAAAGTAGGCTGAATTGGTTGGTTTCTTTATGTGTCTCTTTTGACTTTGAGATTGCTGGGAATGGTTCTCTTTGCAAAATAAGGAAAAATTTTCACTCACTTGCTGATTCCTTAAAATATACCACTAACATCATTCTTTTGCTTTAAGGCCTTATCTTTGTGTGAAAGTGTAAGTACATTTGGGAGATTCATAAAATTGAATCTGACATTTTCAGGCAAATGTAACTGATTTTATTACAGTTTTTCCTGAAGGCAGGTTAAAGAAAAACTTTTAATTTGGAAAACTTCAGACATATGCAAAAATAAAGCAAATTGTATAATGAAACCCCATGTACCCATTACCTACCCATTAGCTGCTTTATCATCTCATAGCCGATTTTATTTCATCTTGACTCCACTCATTCTCTTTACCTCCCACTTGGATTATTTTGAAACAAACACCCAGTCATATTATTCATATTTTTTCATTCCTAAATATTTCTGTATGTATCTTTGATAAGATAAGGACTACCTATTTTACACATAAATAAGCCAGTACCATTATCACATCTAAAATTAACAGTAATTCCTTAATATAAAATATCTAATTGGTGTTCAAATTTTCTCATTCATCACTTAAAAAAAAAATCAGGATCCATATAAACTCCAAACATTGCAGTAGGTTGATATGTCTCTTTTAGTGTATAGGTTCATACTGTTGTGTTTTTTTTCCCTTGAACTTTATTGTTGTAGAAACTAGATTGTCCTGTAGAATTTCCTACATTCTGGACTTTGCTGATTGCATCCCGTGGTTTCATCCAACCATTTTCTGGTCCTGAATTTTCTTTAACTGTGATTTTGATACAGAGGCTTGATCAGATTGAGGCTCACATTTGTGCAAGAATATGTCATATGTTGTGTTGAATACTTATACCAGGAGGCACATAATGCTCGATTGTCTCTCTTTGGTGTCTGTCTTTGATAATCATTGCTTGAAGGTTTATTTCACAAGGGGCTTCAAAATAGTGATAATTCTATTTTCATAATTCCTTCTTAATTTAGTAGATTACTTCCATAAAGAGGATTTCCCTTAATTGACTATTTGTTTTTCCTGAGATGGAGTTCTTATAGGAAAGGGAATAAATGCTTAATTCTTTCACTTTGTTTACTAGTTTTCAAAGTAATGAGCTGGTTCTCTACATCTTTCTTCGCTGACCAATGAGGAGGTGTTTTGTTTTTTTTGTTTTATTTTAAAATTATCCCTATGATCAAAACTATTAGAGCTCATCAAAAAATTTGGTAAAGTTGCAGGATATGAAATTAATATACAGAAATCAGTTGCATTTCCATACAGTAGCAATGAACTATCAGAAAGAGAAATTAAGGTAACAATCCCAATTACAACCCCATCAAAAAGAATAAAATACCTAGGAATAAACCTACCTAAGGAGGTGAAAGACCTGTACTTGGAAAACTATAAATCACTGATGAAAGAAATTGAAGATAACACAAACAGATGGAGATATATACCATTTTCTTGGATTGGAAGAATTAATATTGTTAAAATGACCATACTACCCAAGGCAATCAACAGATTCAATGCAATATCTATCAGAATATCAATGGCATTTGTCACAGAACTAGAACAAATAATTTTAAAATTTGCATGGAAACACAAAAGACCCGGAATAGCCAAAGCAATCTTGAGAAAGAAAAACAGAGCTGGAGGAGTCAGGATCCCAGACTTAAGATGATACTACAAAGCTACAGTAATCAAAGCAGTATGGTACTGGCACAAAAGCATACATACAGATCAATAGAACAGGATAGAAAGCCCAGAAATAAACCCACGCACCTCTGCTCAATTAATCTACAACAAAGGAGGCAAGAATGTACAGTGGAGAAAAGACAGTCTCTTCAATAAGTGGTGCTTGGAAAGCTGGACAGCTACATGTGCAATAATGAAATTAGAACATTCTCTACATCATATACAAAATAAACTCAAAATGGATTAAAGACCTAAATGTAAGACCAGAAGCCATAAAACTCCTAGAGGAAGACTTAGGCAGAACACTCTGTGACAAATCACAGGAATGTTTTTTTGCATCTTTCTCCTAAAGCAAAGGAAATAAAAGCAAAAATAAACAAATGGGACCTAATTAAACATAAAAGATTTTGCATGGCAAAGGAAACCATCAACAAAAGGAAATGACAACCTACTGAATGGGAGAAATTGTTTGCAAATGATGTGACCAATAAAGGGTTAACATCCAACATATATAAACAGCTCATACAATGGACCATCAAAAAAGCAAACAACCTGATTAAAAAAAGGGCTGAAAAACTGAATAGACATTTTTCCTAAGAGAACATGCAGGTGGCCAACAGGCACATGGAAAGATGCTCAGCATTGCTAGCATTGTAAATTGTAAATGTAATGTAGCATTACATTAACATTTGAAATGTAAATCAAAACCACAGTGAGGGCTTCCCTGGTGGCTCAGTGGCTGAGAGTCTGCCTGCGGATGCAGGGGACACGGGTTCGTGCCCTGGTCCGGGAAGGTCCCACATGCTGCGGAGCGGCTGGGCCCGTGAGCCATGGCTGCTGAGCCTGCGTGTCTGGAGCCTGTGCTCCGCTACGGAAGAGGCCACAGCAGTGAGAGGCCCGCGTACCGCCAAAAAAAAAAACACAATGAAATATCACCTCACACCTGTCAGGATGGCTGTCATCCAAAAGAACACAAATAACAAATGTTGGCAAGGGTGTGAAGAAAGGGAACCCTCCTACATTTTCGGTGGGAATGTAAATTGGTGGAGCCACTGTGGAAGGCAGTATGAAGGTTTCTCAAAAAACTAAAAGTAGAACCACCATATGACCTGGCAATTCCAGTCCTGGGTATATATCTAAAAAAACAAAACACTAATTTAAAATAAAGACACATGTACCCCAATGTTCATAGCAGCATTATTTACAATTGCCAAAGTATGGAAATAACCTAAGTGTGTATCAACAGATGAATGGATAAAGAAGATGTGGTATATATAGATATACAATGGAATACTACTCAGCCATAAAAAAGGAACAAAATTTTGCCATTTGCAGCAACATGGATGGACTTGCAGGACATTATACTAAGTGAAATAAATCAGACAGAGAAAGACAGATACCCTATAATCTCACTTATATGTGGAATCTAAAAAATACAAACTAGTGAATATAGCAGGAAAGAAACAAGACTCACAGATATAACGAACAAACTAGTGGTTACCAGTGGGGAGAGGGAAGGTGGGCGAGGGATTATGACGTTAGGGGATTAAGAGGTACAAACTATTATGTGTAAAATAAGCTACAAGGGTATATTGTACAAAATGGGGAATATAGCCAATATTTTATAATAACTATAAATGGAGTATAACATTTAAAAATTGTGAATCACTATATTGTACACCTACAACTTATATACTATTGTACATCAACTATACTTCAATTGAAAAAAGAGAAAATTATCACTCTGATCTCATAAATACATTAGATGGGTTTTACTCTACTGTCTTATTGATACTTGGGCCAATTATCAGTTTATTGACTTTTAGCTCCAAATCCACCTTTCACTGCTTTGTTCTGTGATAATAGAGTTGGACTCTTTTTTTTAAATATTATTTTTTCATTTGTTTATATTTATTATTTTTGGCTGCATCGGGTCTTAGTTGCGGCACACGGGATCTTTCGTTGTGGCGCATGGGCTCTTCATTGAGGTGTGCGGGCTTCTCTCTAATTGTGGCATGTGGGTTTTCTCTCTCTAGTTGTGGTGCACAGGCTCCAGAGTGCATGGGCTCTGTAGTTTGCGGCACATGGGCTCTCTAGTTGAGGTGAGCAGGCTCAGTGGTTGTGGCGTGCGGGCTTAGTTGTTCCATGGCATGTGGAATCTTCCCAGACCAGGGATTGAAGCTGCAGTTCCAGTCCCCTGCATTGGAAAGCGGATCCTTTACCACTGGACCACCAGGGAAGTCCCTGGAGTTGGACTCTTAACTGTCTTGTTTACCAGGTGGTTGAGCTTTGTCAGTACTCTAGTTGCTACTGAGTTGGTCATTGTTTCTAGGCCTTTTCTATTGAAAGAGCTTGGAAATTTTTTTAAGGAAAATTACGTTACAAATTTATATTGATATTTTTGGTTCAAATTTAGGATTACAGATTTTAATTTGTTAGATTTTATATTTGTACGACATTTTACTTATGTGAAAAAAATACCATTCCTAAGCACAGTAACAGAATTGTTTATCCTATGATATAGTAGCTTCAGAATAATAATAATATTAAATAATATTACTATAAATGCTAAAAGAAGCTTTTTAAAAAA
Organism: Lipotes vexillifer; assembly: GCF_000442215.2. NCBI lineage: Eukaryota > Metazoa > Chordata > Mammalia > Artiodactyla > Lipotidae > Lipotes > Lipotes vexillifer. The sequence continues at coordinate 3,760,966 of NW_006770589.1, forward strand.
TTCTTTAAATTTTTAAGCTTTGAACTTTTAAAAACTTTATACTTTTAAACTTTTTTTTTTTTTTAACATTCTTAGGGTATTCCACTAAGGATGTTTAGTCTAATTACAAGATTTTTTGTGTTGTTTAATTTGAGTAAATTAAAATTGATAATTTATGCTCCTCACCACATCATAGAATTAAAGTCCCAAGCGATGTATTTTATTTAATTAATTAATTTACTTAAATTCCCGGGATCTACTTTTAACTTTTTAATAAATTATGCCATACAATACAGCTTTAAAATTCAGTGACTCATAAAGTTATTATTGAAGTCAGAGATAGTGTGTGTAGTCTTTTCATGATAAAAGAAGTGACCACATTTTAAATAAATGAAGATTTCATGTTAGCATCTTTGTTCAGTTTGGCACCTTGGACTATACCCTATGAGAACTATTAAAGAGATATGCAGGGCTTCCCTGGTAGCGCAATGGTTGAAAGTCCACCTGCCGATGCAGGGGACGCAGGTTCGTGCCCCGGTCTGGGAAGATCCCACATGCCGCGGAGCGGCTGGGCCCATGAGCCATGGCCGCTGAGCCTGCACGTCCGGAGCCTGTGCTCCGCGACGGGAGAGGCCACAACAGTGAGACGCCCGCGTAGCAAAAAACCCCAAAAAAACAAAAAAAACAAAAAAAGATATGCAAAGTCTTGGAATAAACTACAGATTACACTCTCGTCCCCTGATAATCTCAATAATTTTTATTGTTAACTGGGCAGATATACTGCTCTGTGCAAAGGGAAAAAAAATAGTATCCCATTTTCAAAAGGAAAAAAGCATGGAGGATATGGTTCACAGCTACAAAAATACATATGATTCATTTGAAAATGGAGCCTTCTTAAAGAAAGTGATCTGGTCAACCATCAGCACCTTCCATTGCCAATAAGTAAATATTCTCCCGTATGCACAGTTCGGATTGCATCATATCTACCACTCTTCTTTTTACTCATTTTAGTTAATATCATCCCATGGGCACGTTCCCAAGTTGTTAAGTCCCAAAGAGATAAATTTTACAATGCATAAAAGTAACAAAGAATTAGAGGGAAGAGGGACTTCCCTGCTGGTGCAGTGGTTAAGAATCTACCTGCCAATGGAGGGGACACAGATTCGATCCCTGGTCCGGAAAGATCCCACATGCTGCGGAGCAACTAAGCCCGTGCACCACAACTACTGAGCCTGTGCTGTATAGCCCATGAACTACAACTACTAAAACCTGTGCACCTAGAGCCTGTGCTCCTCAACAAGAGAAGCCACTGCAACGAGAAGCCTGCACACCGCAACGAAGAGTATCCCCCACTCGCCGCAACTAGAGAAAGCCCTCACGCAACAACGAAGACCCAATGCAGCCAAAAATAAATAAATATTTTAAAAAATTAGAGGGAAGGGGCGAGGGGAGATACAAACTACTATGTATAAAATACATAAGCAACAAGGATATATTGCATAGTACATGGGAATATAGCCATTGTTTTGTAATAACTTTAAATGGAGTATAATCCATAAAAATATTGAATTATGTTGTATGCCTGAAATGAATATAATATTGTAAGTCAACTATACTTCTTTTTTAAAAAGTCAATATGAAAAAAGATTAGCATCAGTAGAAAAAGTAGTTGGCAAAACATAAACTGGAGCTTCACATAGAGGAAAACTGTATGGCTGGTAAATATGAAAAGATATTATACTCTACTTTGCTGCGATTTGCCAGTTAAAACCATGGTGACATAACATATTATGTCAGTTTCACTTCAAGAGATACTGTTGCAAATGTTTACCAAAAAGAACATTTATAGCAACATTGTTCATATTTTTAAAAAAAAGAAAACTAAAAAAATACCCATTTATACCCATTTATAGTAGAATATAATATGTGGCATATTCATAGAAAGGAAAAATATGCAGCAGTGGAAAATGAAAGAACTAAAGCTACATGTGACAAAATGGGTTAATCATAAAAGTAGAGGATGTATCAATTTAATGCCATCATATAAAATTCATGGATACATGCATAGCCTGTAGAAACCATGAAGAGCAAGGGGAGGTAAAAGTAAAAATTAATATAGTGTTTAATTCCTGAGAAAAGGGAGGAATCCCATTTGGAAAGTCTGCAAATGGGTTTGCCTGAATCTGTAATTTATGTATTAGCCTAGTTGGTGGATTTGTGAATACCAACTCTATGTTTCTTTTAAATATTGTCTTCCTGGGTTATAAGTGATTAAGCTCTTTAAGTAAAGTCTCAGATATTTACCAAAAGATTTTTTTTAATACAGTGTTTTTAGAAAGCTTAAATTTTTTCCATACTTAATTTCTTGTTCTCATTTTCATTTCTAAATCAACTATATTTTAAAATCTATACATACATTTATTAATCTTCATGTGCTATAATCTCCAATTTAAAAAAATATGAACAGAAAGAATAAGCAAAAATTAAGAAGAGAAATCAGTATATTGCTATGATAAGAAATGTTGAATAGATTAACTTTCAGTTATAAAGACAGTTATGGATTAGATTTAAAGAATATTCAGCTCTGTGCTGTTGGTATGTCATAAGTATACAGAAAGATTGAAAGGCAAAAGGATGCAAAATGCTATAAAACAACGATGGTAATAAAAAGAACTGCTATTGCTATTACAAAATAGAGTTTAAGGCAAAAAAAAAAAGTGTTTGTTTTCACTGTCTTTAATATCTATCTTCCTGTTTATCCCCTATACCCGATTCAAAGAGGCCTTTGCCCCTCACACCCCAAATCAGCTTTTGATAGTGCCTCTAGAGATCTCTGTGTTTAAGAGGGGTCATATCAATCATCATCTTGCCCAACAGCACTGGATCAATCATTCTCTGTCTTGAAATACATTCTTCCTATACACTATTTACTTAGTTCTCATTCTACTTCAGGGAGTCTTATTTGCTGGTTCTTCCCCATTTCCCCAAGCTTTGGATGCTTTAGCACCTAGTCTTCAAGTCTCTTCTCTTTCTGATCCTCAATAACTCCTCAGGTAATAGTATTTAGTTTCATGGTTTTAAATAGAATCCTTATACCAATGAGTGTCAAATTCATGTGTACAGACTCCATTCTATATTCCATATAAATAACCAACTGTGTAGTCAACAGTTTCACTTGGATATTTTATAAACATGTCAAACTTTGTATGTTCAAAATCCAAAGTCTGAATTACCACACCTTTCCAAGGACTTCTCCTCCCAGACTTCTACATCTCTATAAATGTTAACTGCATCTTTCTAGTTGTACAAGTAAAAAACAATCTTGATGTTATCTTTGATCCCTTTCTTTTTCAACTTCTATTTCTTATTCCTTCTTATTCCTTTATATCAATTACCTTTAAAATATATTCAGAACCTAACTACTTCTCACCTTCTCTACTTCTATCACCCTGGCAAAAGCCACCATCATTTTGCCACTGGTTAATTATAATAACGCCTAATCTGTCTCTTTCCTTTCATTCCACCTTACAAGGATCCAGTTATCTTCTTTCTTTATTTTCTTTAAAAAAAAATGAAGTATAATTTATATTCAGTAAATTTCACACTTGTTGGATATACGGTTTTGGGAATTTTGACAGATGCACTCATGTAACTACCACCTACTCAAATTATAGCACAGTTCCATTACTCCCCACAAATTCTCCCATGCTTGTTTGTAGTCAACCCCATGCCTAGCCTTTGGCAGCCTCTTTTCTGTTTTCTACTATAGTTTTGCCTTTGCCAGAATATCATATGAATGGGATTGTATAGATTGTAGCCCTTTGAGTCTGACTTCTTTCACTTAGTGTAATGCATTTGAGATTCATCCATATTTTTGTGTGTTATTTGTTCCTTTTTACTGGTAATATTCTGTTACATAGATGTAAGCATTAGTTGAACGTGTGGGTTGTTTTTAGTTTTGGTGATTATGAATAAAGATGCTATAAATATTTGTTTATAGGTTTAGATGAGACTATAAGTCTTCATTTCACTTGGGTAAACACTTAGTGGGATTGCTGGGTCATGTGGTAAGTGTATGTTTAACTTTATAAGAAACTTTCTAATGGTTTTCCAAAGTGGCTGTGTCATTTTGCATTCCCGTCAGCAATGTATGAGGGTTCCAGTAGCTCCACGTCCTCACGAGCACTTAGTATCGTAAGTTTAAAAAAAAATTTGCCATTCTAATAGGTAGGTATTAGTATCTCATTGTGACTAAACATGCTGAGCATCTTTTCATGTGGTTATTTGCCATCAGTATATCTTTGGTGAAGTGACTGCTCAAATATTTTGACTTTTTTTTTGAGTTTTCTTACTGACCTTTGAGAGCTATTTATTCTGGTTCAAGTCTTTATTACATATGTAATTTGCACATATCTTCTCCCAATCTAGAGATTATCTTTTCATTTTCTTAAGAGGACCTTTTGGGAGTTCCCTGGTGGTCTAGTAGTTAGGATGCGGAGCTTTCACTGCCATTGCCTGGGTTCAGTCCCTGGTTGGGAAATTGAGATCCTGCGAGCCATATGGCGTGGCCAAAAAAAAAAAAAAAAAAGAGTGCCTTTTGAAGAGTAGAACTTTTTTTTTTTTTTCCATGCTGCACGGCTTGCGGGATACTGATGTGAACTTCTTATTTTTAATGATGTGCAACTTAAAATTTTTTTTGTGGATTATGCTTTTGGTGTCTAGTGTCTCTGCTTAATCCAAAATCCAAAGATTTTCTTTTTCTTTTTTTTTTTTGAGCAGAGAAAGGTTTATTGCAGGGCCATGCAAGGAGAACAGTGGCTTGTGCTCAAAAGCCCAAACTTCCTTATGGTTTTCAGGGAAAAGTTTTTATAGGCAGAATTTGGGGTGAGGGCTGCTGGGTTTGGGACTTTGTTCTGACTGCTTGGTGGTGAGGTAGCAGGGCAGTGTTCTAGGACTCTTGTGCTGAGCCTGAAGTTACCGTCTTCCACCTGGGTGGGACCTTAGTTCCTGTAGAAGAACTCAACGATATATTGTTTTGTTTTGTTTTGTTTTTTAAAGTGTGCTTACACTGAAATACACTTTATTTATTTAGTTTTTATTTGTGGCTGTGCTGGATCTTCATTGCTGCATGTGGGCTTTCTCTAGTTGTGGCGAGTGGGGGCTACTCTTCTTTGCGGTGCGCAGGCTTCTCATTGTGGTGGCTTCTCCTGTTGTGGAGCACGGGCTCTAGGCACGTGGGCTCAGTAGTTGTGGCTCACAGGCTCTAGAGTGCAGGCTCAGTTGTTGTGGCTCAGGGGCTTAGTTGCTCCGCGGCACACGGGATCTTCCCAGACCAGGGCTTGGACCCGTGTCCCCTGCATTTGCAGGCGGATTCTTAACCACTGCACCACCAGGAAAGTCCTGATATATTGTTATGTATATTCTTTAAGGAGAAACCAGGACCTTGCCCCATTCTGCGCTATTGTTTCTTGATGCTCCTCCTTTGTTTCTGCATTCCCTCACTTCCTTGATTAGCAGCTGCTTGACTCTGCCCTTTGGAACTCTGGGAGGGTCTAGGAGGCTGAATGAAGCCTATTTCCTATATACAAGAAATGGGGGACACAAAGAATTTGTACCTGGGAAGGCCCCATAGGGTTCTGCCCATTTTCAGTCCCCCCTTTTGTTTGCTACTCTTCAATCTTGAGAAAGTGTGTTGGACAAGAAAGGGAATAACATTTTGGACAGAGAGCTTAATCATAAACTTGGCAGAGGAGCTTGGTTTTAGGGGACTCGATTTCAATCCCCACTCCTGTTTCAACCTTCCTCAAATCTTTCAGGGAATGAGGTGACAACCACTCTAGCTACTTCCTCCTGAAATGGGGTGTAGTCCTGCCTTGATTTGGGGAATAGACACCGAGTTGGAAATATTCCGCTGTTCCAAGTCCTGGATCTGAGTCTTGTCTGATTAAGATCTCAATCCCTTGGTCTTCCATTTTGGTGCAACAGACCCAATTAGAAGTAGGCTGAGTGACAGCCCAAACTTTAATAGGCAAAATAGATCTCATTCCCTGAGGAATTCAGGAGAATAAGCCTGAAAACCAGTCTGGACCTGACATTTAGCCAGTTGTCTAATTTTATTTATTTGTTTGCTTGTTTGTTTATTTATTTATTTATTTATCAGCTGTGTTGGGTCTTAGTTGTGGCACATGGGATCTTTCATTTCAGTGCGCAGGCTTCCTGTTGCGGTGTGCCAGCTTTCTCTCTTGTTATGGCGCCTGGGCTACAGAGTGCACACGCTCATTAGTTCCAGTGCTCTGGCTCTCTAGTTGTGGTGCGCAGGATCCAGAGCACATGGGCTCTGTAGTTGCAGCACGTGGGCTCTCTAGTTGTGGTATGTGGGCTCAGTAGTTGCGGCACATAGGCTTAGTTGTCCCGCAGCATGTGGGATCTTAGCTGCCCAACCAGGGATCAAACCTGGGTCCCCTGCATTGCAAAACGGATTCTTAACCACTGGATCACCAGGCAAGTCCCCTGGTTGTCTAATTTTATATAAGTAGGTTTTAACTTCTTATGTGGCATTTACGTATATGTATCAGGAGCTATTGGCCACAAAGATTTTCTGTTAGAGGCTTTATAGTTTTAGCTTTTACATAATTCAGGTCTCTATTCAATTTTGAGTTAATTGTTTTTTCTTTCTTTTTGGTATATGATATAAGTATGGATATGGATATCCAGTGATTTCAGCACCATTTGTTGGAAAGTTTATTCTTTCTCCATTGAACTGCCTTTTGATCTTTGACAAAAACCAATTAACTATATGTGTATAGATTTTGGACTCTATATTCTGTTCATCTTGTCTCTATGTTTATCCCTTTGCCACTAGCACAACTTGATAACTGTAATCTTAAAATCAGTATATGTCCTCCACCTTTTTTCTTTTTTTAAAAAAATGTCTTGTCTGTTCTAGTTTATTTGCCTTTTTTTTTTTGCCTTATTATGTCCTTTTTTTTAACATCTTTATTGGAGTATAATTGCTTTACAATGGTGTGTTAGTTTCTGCTTTATAACAAAGTGAATCAATTATACATATACATATGTTCCCATAGCTCTTCCCTCTTGCGTCTCCCTCCCTCCCACCCTCCCTATCCCACCCCTCTAGGTGGTCACAAAGCACCGAGCTGATCTCCCTGTGCTATGCGGCTGCTTCCCACTAGCTATCTATTTTACATTTGGTAGTGTATCTATGTCCATGCCTCTCTCTCGCTTTGTCACAGCTTACCCTTCCCCCTCCCCATATCTTCAAGTCCATTCTCTAGTAGGTCTGTGTCTTTATTCCTGTCTTACCCCTAGGTTCTTCATGACATTTTTTTTTCTTAAATTCCATATATATGTGTTAGCATATGGTATTTGTCTTTCTCTTTCTGACTTACTTCACTCTGTATGACAGACTCTAGGTCCATCCACCTCATTACAAATAGCTCAATTTTGTTTCTTTTTATGGCTGAGTAATATTCCATAGTATATATGTACCTTGCTTACTAAGCTTAACCATTTCTAGCTTTTGATTTAAAGTGAGAGACGTGTGACTCTTCCTTTCACTTGAACACTTAGAAGCCTTTGTGGATTATTAATTGGCCTAATTCCAATATTTTTGTGTCTCTGGGAATAGGGAGCCCCAGGGAGAGGGAAAGA